>NC_088863.1:14207734-14249344 GCF_032884065.1 Artemia franciscana
TTTACAGCTATGGAAATGTGGCAGTAGCCAAACTCTTGTTTGTAGTGATTTTTGTTCGTTTTCAGCTTGATATACATATTCAATTTAAGTTTAACTCCTTTAAAGATTTATTCTTCCGTATAATCCAGAACACACTCGAAAAGTTTGCTCTGTTAAATTAAGATAACCGATTATTGTCTCGCATTTGGTTATAATTAACTTATTCTACTACAAAATAAACTATGATGTAGGAATATTTTAATTAAATATTTAATATATAGAAGTAATTAGGTTAGATATTTAATATTATGCATTCTGGGCGGCCTGCTTTCCATAATTCAATGTTGTTGTTCCCATAAGTTAGTTACTTAAGTATTATATTTTCATCATGTTTTGGTATATTTCATTACAATTGACCTAACTTTACTTCAAGCGTGTGCTCTAGATAATACGAAAGTAACGATTTATTCATTCATTTATATTAGTACCTATTGTATGTTTGCTAGCTATAACTTTTTATTTAATTTCTGTTCGTTTTTGATTCATTTATTCTTTAACAGTAATTTCTGTTCGTTCGAGTTTGAATTTGAATAGGCTAATCTTAAGTTTAATATGGCCTTTACTTTCTTTCGAAAAATTTCTTTTTCGGAGTGTGTTTTCTAAAATTAATTTCTAATTGTTTTTATTGCAAAAGTTTCAAGTTTTTCAAAATTCCCTATTCAAAATAATAATCTATTTTTTAAATTAATATTTCATAAAACTATCAAAACTAGTGTCATAGTTAAAAAGTAACATAAGGAACTGGCATAATTTACAGCCTTTGCCATGGGGGATGTTAAGGGTTAGTCAAATCCTGAGTTATAGTTATTTGACTTTTGAACCATTTTGAAAAAAAATTTTGGATATAAAAAAATTTGATTGAATATATTTCAGCAAACGAGGACGTGAGAGGGAGAAGGGGGCTGGTTACCCTTCGATCACTTTTGAGCATTAATATGGGAACTAGAACTTTCGATTTCCAATCAAATGAGCCTCTTCTGAAGTTTATACAACCAACCCTCCCATAAAAACCTTATATGTTAACATTAGGCAATTACCACAGCTTAGCGCCCTTGCCCTAGGGTATGGGGTATTCTGTCGGCCCCAGAGGCATAGTTAGTTTAACTTTGGACTATTTTGAACAAAATGGCCATCTCAAAATTTTGATCAGATCCATTTTAGGGGAAAAGGTGAAAGGAGAGCTGGTTGCCCTATGATCACCTCTGACTCTTAAAAAGAAACCAGAACTTTCGATTTCCAATCAAATGATTGGTATGTGTTAGCCCCTTGTGAACATGAAAGTTTGTACAACCACTCTTTCCATAAGAACCGTATACATCCCCAGGGCATAAGATACAATCTTTACCCCTGGGCTTTGAAAGAAGGTTGTGTAAGCCCAACAGGCATTGTTATATGATCTTTTGACTATGATGAACAATATGGCTATCTCGCAATATCGATCGGATGCATTTGAAGAAACGAAGACGAGGGGAAGGGGGAGGGTAGTTGCCCTCCGCTCACTTTTCAATCTTAAAATGGAAGAAGAACTTTCAATTTAAAAACTTATATCCCCTGTGGCATAAGTTACAACACTTGACCCCGGGCTCTGAGGATTGCGTCAACTACGCAGTTATTGTTACATGATCTTTGGACTATTTTGAACAACTTGCACAAAATCTCAAAATTTTGATCAGATGCATTTGGGGAAAAGAGGGGAAGGGGGACTAGTTACCCTCAAACTACTTTTGACTCTTGAAAAGGGTGCAAAAACTTCCAATTTCCAATCAGTTTTGCCTCCTGTACAGTTAAAGACAACTTTTTCCATAAAAACGTTATATAGCCTGGGGCATAAATGTCAATACATGCCCAAGGGCAAGTATTGATCCATAGGCTATTTTGAATAAATTACAACCTTAAAATTTGATTTGATACATTTGGTGAAAAGAGGGCGTTGGGGAGCTAGTGGCCCTCGGATTACTTTCGACTCTTAAAAAAGAGACTAGAACTTCCGATTTCCAATCAAATTAGCCGCCTCTGAAGTTTGTACGACTATTCCTTCCACACGAAGTTCCTCTGGGGAAAAAAAATACTCAAACAAAATATTAGAGCCTTACGGCCCATTCACAGGCAACGCTAAAGCGTTGCCTCTGAAAGGACAAAACGGGACTAGATTAGGTAAGTACTTCTCGGACACTAGAACCTTCTGGACACGAATGCGATTACTTCCAGGTGTGCCTAAAACTGGTTTTACAGTAGCACTGGTAAAAAAAAAAAGATGGAGCCCCATATCAGACAACGAAACGATCAACCCTGTTTGAGTTCAAAGTCGCCCTTAGATTAGTCGTCAAGTGCTTTAGAACTAAATAAGGGTGCGTTTTGTTAAAAGTGTTAAAGGTGAAAAGCATCCCACTTGTGTTGAATATTAAACACTTAAAGTACTAAAAAATATACAGTTTTTTCCCTATTCCTTTTCTTTGAGGGTTAAGTGAGTTTTAAGTGTAGTGTTAACTTAATGGTAGCAGGATACACGACTTTATAGTTGTTTTGTTTTTTAAATCCTTTCTGAGGTTAATGTTAATTATCATTTTTTTGCCATTAGATATCTAGTAGACGTTGTCTATTGCCACTGTAAATATAAATTTTTTTGCAACTATATTTTTTGGCCACTATATATCTGAAAGACTTTGCCTATTGCCACTATATATCTAGTAGACGTTGCTTTAAGGATCCCCAGTAGTAGCTCATAATTTCTACCATTGTGCAAAACATTCTTTAGATTTGCCAGGTCATTGCACCTAAAAGAAAATGTCAAAATACTGCAAAGTGAGCAAATTCGTAAGATATCTGGAAAATTAATAAATATCTTGTATTATGTAGAGTATTTTTCCCATGACCGCACTACCTTTCTATCGGGAACAAATAAACGTTCAAACGAGGTTAAGTCCTTTTATTAGACAGTGAGAACAGATATAAAAGATTTTTGTATCTGTTCTCACTGTATGGTAAAAGGGCTTATCCTAACTTGAACATTTATTTATTGATCTGGTATTATGTAAGTATATTGTCCTTTTGGTACAGTTTGTCAAAAAATTGCTATTTTTAGAGGAAATTCCTTAAAGAAAGTGTTATCAGACAAGCAACTATTCATCCTAATGCCCAAAATGGATCTCGATAAAGAATACATAATTCAAGATAAAAAGACAGCTTTAAGCAGGGCCATTTCAAGGATTTTTTTTCAGAGGAGGGGATGTTTTGTTTTAGAAGGAAGAGGAATATAAAAAAATATTTTACAAAACGCAAAGAGAATGCCTTTAATGTAGTTTTGCTAATTTGTTTCTACAACTGTTTAAGTTGGTTTATTTGGTTGGGGAGGGGGTGTTAAACTAGGTAGCAGCATTGGCAGGAATTTACCATTGATGTAACTATGTTAAACTCAAAATGGCTCTCGTTAGACAAATAAGAGACAAAATTAAATAAATAAATAAAATCACGATATATGAGAAAAGTGATAAGTAATGAAACCGTATTGCTAGACAACATACGTATTACGAACAACATGGATGAGGAAATCCCAAGAACAAATTGGATCCAAACCAATCAATGCTCAATTTATTAATCAATATAACTGACCCATCTAATACTAATAAATGAATATTAATCAATCAGCTAATCCATGCAATTTAACAACATTACGATTGAGGGTGGGAAAAGAGATGCAAGATATAAATAAAAACAGTTTAGTGGATGCAATAATAATTAGCCTTCTTGAAAAATGGAATTGTGACATTTTGGTAAAAGGTAGTATATAAAATTCTCTTTGAAAGTTAGAGCCTTTACAAATTATACAAACTCAAACAATATTATCCTTGTAAATTTTACTTTCTATGAATGTTTAAAAATAATGGTACAGTCCTCTAAGACTAGTCATTTTTTTAGCTAAAAATTTACGAAATTTACAACAAAATAATTGACAAGATTTGGCAATACCGTTTTTCCAATCAGCGGTCCATAAAATGCAGCCCCCTAAAACAATCCTTTTTGTCTTTTGATAATTGTATGTGTCCCTGTTCGGTTGTTTATTTTACCGAAAATTTACCAAATTCAGAACAAAATAATTGATAAGATTTTGTCAATTTTAGTAAAAGGTAGTATATAAAATTCTCTTTGAAAGTTAGAGCCTTTACAAAGTATACAAACTCAAACAATATTATCCTTGTAAATTTTACTTTCTATGAATGTTTAAAAATAATGGTACAGTCCTCTAAGACTAGTGATTTTTTTAGCTAAAAATTTACGAAATTTACAACAAAATAATTGACAAGATTTGGCAATACCGTTTTTCCAATCAGCGGTCCATAAAATGCAGTCCCCTAAAACAATCCTTTTTGTCTTTTGATAATTGTATGCGTCCCTGTTCGGCTGTTTATTGCACCGAAAATTTACCAAATTCAGAACAAAAATAATTGATAAGATTCTGTCAATTTTGGTAAAAGGTAGTATATAAAATTCTCTTTGAAAGTTAGAGCCTTTACAAAGTATACAAACTCAAACAATATTATCCTTGTAAATGTTACTTTCTATGAATGTTTGAAAATAATGGTACAGTCGCTTAAGACTAGCGATTTTTTTAGCTAGAAATTTACGAAATTTACAACAAAAATAATTGACAAGATTTGGCAATACCGTTTTTCCAATCAGCGGTCCATAAAATGCAGTCCCCTAAAACAATCCTTTTTGTCTTTTGATAAATGTATGTGTCCCTGTTCGGTTGTTTATTGCACCGAAAATTTACCAAATTCAGAACAAAAATAATTGACAAGATTTGGCAATACCGTTTTTTCAATCAGCGGTCCATAAAATGCAGTCCCCTAAAGCAACATTTTTTTTCCTTTTGATAAGTGTGTATGTCCCTGTTCGGTTGTTTATTGCACCAAAAATTTACGGAATTTAGAACAATAATGAATGAAAGGATTTGGCAATACCGTTTTTCCAATCAGCAATCCATAAAATACTGTGTCCTAAAACAGCCTATTTTGTCATTTGATAAGTGTTAATGTCCCTATTCGGTTGTTTATTGTGCCAGAAATTTAACAGATTCAGAACAAAAATAGTTGACAAGATTTGGCAATACCGTTTTTCCAATCAGCGGTCCATAAAATGTAGTCCCCTAAAGCAACATTTTTTTTTCTTTTGATAAGTGTGTATGTCCCTGTTCGGTTGCTTATTGCACCGAAAATTTACGGAATTTAGAACAATAATAATTGAAACGATTTGGCAATACCGTTTTTCCACTCAGCGGTCCATAAAATGCAGTCCTCTAAAACCACATTTTTTTTTTTTATAAGTGTGTATGTCCCTGTTCGGTTGTTTATTGCACCGAAAATTTACGGAATTTAGAACAAAAATAATTGAAAGGATTTGGCAATACTGTTTTTCCAATCAGCGGTCCATAAAATGTTGTCTCCTAAAAACAACCTATTTCGTCATTTGATAAGTGTTTATTTCCCTATTCGGTTGTTATTGTACCGGAAATTTAACAAATTCAGAACAAAAATAATTGACAAGACTTGGCAATACCTTTTTGGTATCTTCTCATTTAGCGTTTCGTAAGCTGGATGGGATTCAATGATGTGGTCTATCAATTTTCCTGTTGCACTTTGTCCTGCTTCATTCAACCAATAATCGTCGATAATAGCACCAAAATAAGGGCCCCACACACCTTTGATGAATTTTGGCCCAGTCGATAGGCACATATGACATGATGAAGTCCCACAAACTATTCCTTAAATAAAGATAGTCTTTAAATTAAAAGTTCATGGCTTATATGATAAAACAAAATAATTATTAAGTGAACTGCAAGTAATTTAACTGCTGATCAACTACAGCTACTATTAACTGCAACTGGTGATGAACTGCATTTAAGTTAGACATAATAACCACTACACTGCAGACTCATGCAAATAAATTTCATGTAAGTTATGATTCAAGTGGGGCAAAGATACATCGTGTTTCTTAATTTGAAGCGTGTTTCGTTTAAGTGATGACAGTGCTCAGGTATGGCTCTAAATCGTAGACACTCCAAAAGATGGAGGAGGATTCGTTAAATGTTTTTCAGAGGAAGTATCTACAGATCATTTTGAGTACCCGTTTAACTGACCGTATTCCAAAGAATAAGCTGCAAAAAAATGTGGTTCTATCCAACTTTCTAGGGCTATAATAAGAGAAAGATTGAGATAATTAAGACACGTTCTACGGATAAAGAATGGCAGATTTTCAAAGCTTGTTTTTTTTTTCGGCCAACCATGTAGGATAAAATGAAAAGGTGATCGTCCGCTCTTAGTAAAACGTAAAACGTAAGACGTCGTAAGAAACGATTTAAGAGAAATTGGAATTTCTTAGGACACAAGAAAGATGGAGGGTTTGAAAACCCAATCCTTTAAGATTCTCATTTGATTGAAAACTCAATCAAATAAGAAAAAGATTGAGATGGTTAAGACACGTTCTACGGATAAAGGATGGCAGATTTTCAAAGTTTAATTTTTTTTTTCAGACAACCATGTAGGGTAGAACGAAATGGAGGTCGTCCACTTTTAGTAAAACGTAAAGCGTAAGAGGACGTAAGAAAGAATTTAAGAGAAACTGGAATTTCTTGGGACACAAGAAAGAGGGAGACTTTGGAAACATTGGGAATGGAGGAGAAGTGTGCGTAGATGTTTTGGCCACCTCATAGATGATAGGGGGTAATATTGAGAAATTCGAGGGGGGATACTAAAAACTAATTCTACTTATTAGTTTGAATAAGAGCCCCCCAAAAACTTTAAAGAAATTTAGGATTCTGATAAAGCCCCCAGCCCTTTACAAAGCCTATCGTTTTGTGTTCCAGAATGCTGTTTGATATTTTGTGACATCAGCCCCACTACTAGGAAAAACCTTATTCACACCCAGCATTTTGAACAGACTCAGATGAACTCATTTTGGACAGACTTCGAAATATTTCATAAGTTGATCTTTCCTAGAGTAAACAGTCGCTTCCGAGGCTAAGTACAAAAAGTAGCAAAGGGCCCCCATACACTAATTTGTGACACTAGCTTGAGGGTCTTATTATTCACTGTGTAAAAGATTCTAACAACTTTTTTTTTATAAAATGAATAAAATATTCAGGAATAAACTCCGACATCTTATAGAAAGTAGAACAGAACTCCAAGACACTAACTTGTGACACTTTATTGAGGGTCTTGATATCTAGAGCGTAGGAGTTACTAAAACTTTTCTTTAAAAAAAAGAGAAAAGTTTTCAGGAATAAATCACAATATTGATTCCAAAAATCTCCGGAATTTTCTTTCAAATGCGATTGTTTACTAGATTTTTGTGGAAAGCGATTATTTCCTACACTATTTATTTCTCCAAAATTCGGCAAAATACTCACCAAGTCGCTTCTCAAACATATTTTCTTGTGCTCTATTGCATCCGATCATACCAAGAACTCCAGCGTGTGCATCAATTATAGAAGTTGCTACAGGTGTTCCAGGAATAAGTCCTACCTCATTGGATACACTTTCAGTTAGTCCCATCCCAACAGGATGACCTGGAGCTAAGACCCTTGATCCAATTTTATAACAATCGTTATCCAGGAGTTCTGAAAGTCCAATTTCTTTTAAAAAGCTTGCGGACCAGTTGCAATCCCCTTTATTCCGGCATAAAAATCCCCATTTGCAGACCAGAGAACAAAGTGACCTGAAACGAACCCAAGAATCAGTTTTAATCATTGACAAACTTAACTAAGTCTTGATGAAGAATAAGCAGACAAAATAATTATCTACCATTTTCTGTTTTCGCTTCTATTTTTATTGGTCGTTGATGTGATAGCTATACGCAACCTATCATATTTCTTAAATTTTTGTCATTTGTATCCTTCATTATGTTTATTTTTAGTTTAATTACAAATTACCTTCGATTATTTATTTACATTTATTAAATTATTTATGTAATTGTCAATTATTTCAATTTTATATTACCAACGTATAGATTGTATCCATTTTTACCTGTTTTTAAGTTTTTCTTTATTCTTTGTTTATATAGGTTATTACTAGGTAGTTTTCCACAGTAGCTTATCTCAAATAATATTTAGTATTTTTGCTTTATATTATAATAAAAAAGTCTCTTCGGATAGGTGAAAAATTCTGGAGCCTAAGCCGTATAGTTCTTATCTAGAACAAATTCAGTCTTCAATCATGTTTGAAAATACCAACATATTTGAAAATAGAAATTCCTAATAAAAATAGTATTTTAGTTATTTAATTATGATTTTAGTAATATAAAGTATTATAGTAATTAAAGTAGTATTTTAAGCAGAAATGCTTAAGATGCTGCGCATTTGTATGACTCACAGAACACGTATCTAAAAAAAAACGCCTGATTCTGAAAGATTCAGAATCAAAATTGAATAAGTCTTCAAAGCAAATGAAACAAACGAAAAACCAGATGTATGTCCGATTTTGATTTCAATACATCCATCATAAGCCTTAAGATATTTTTATATTTTTTAGTTTACTTTTTATTCAGTTCAAAGAATATGGACAGTAAATCTTAATAATAAGCTAGCTCACTTTTTTCTTAGAAAACTAGCTGATCTTTTTTCCAGTTCAAAGAATATGTCCAGTAAATCTTAATAATAAACTCAGTCAAAGTGACTTCAAAAAAATTAAATAATTGTTTCATATCAAAGGATTTCTTGTATTTTTTTTTTATTAATCCGTCTATGCGCATATATTAGGAACGTAGCATAGGGAGACTTTAAGGTCCCCTTTTTCGACCACCCTGAAAGTCAAAATTTTACGTTTTTGTGATTTCGTTTTCCATATAATTCGCCAATTTTTGGCATTTTCTCAATCTGCTCCCTCGGTCGAATAATTTCTTAAAAAGAAATATTTTAGAGCATCCAAGTACTTTGAAATTATCAAAATACTGTCGAAGACTGAACAGGTAATCTTGACCATTTCGGCTTCTGAGAAGGTTAATAGAGACAATAAACTTACAGGACGATTTTCTTACTTTGGTCTTTGCGTCATTAATTTGTCACTATTTCATTGCCATCTAAACTTTCTCGGATCTTTCCGAGAAACTTTCTCGGAAAAACAGAAAATCCCAGCTGTTTTTCCAAATCTTGTGTTCAAGAACAGGATTATTCTAGGTATGTTACCTCTAACCACTATTTTTAAAAAGACAGTTTAAAATGAGTTCAAAGACAAACCGTTCTTTCAGTTAAAAAGACAAAAATTAATACAAATATAAATTAATTTGAAATATCTTAATATAAATTAATTTATAATAATTAACTTAACATAAATTTAATTTAATACTGGTTATTCATAGAATAAAAACTAAAATTGCAATTGCATTATAAGATGCTAAAACATTAAAATTTGTTATGGAGGATTTGGAAGACAATCATGTTCAATAGTAGATGATGGATTCGAAAGCATTTCAGTTAGGCAAACAAAACTTCCTAAGATGATTCCTGAGCCTCCCCAATTCATCCCATCCAGCCCAGTTCAGTCTAGGGCTATGCTCCCGGAAGATGTTGACAAGCCACTAGTATTAGTCCTTCTTTATTCCTAGGGCAAAGACAATTATTTAGAAGAAAGGCATCCAAACTTTGATATACCTGTCTAAACTTTGACACACAGAAAGATTTACCCTAGTTTCGAATTTTTGGTTACCTGTATCTTTTTTGGCTCTGGAGTTTAGAAATCATTGTTTCCCAGTAAAGGAAACATAGTAAACACCAAACCACGGGGAATAGTAACCAGAAATTTAAAAGACATTTTAAACAAATCTTCCTAGTTACAGAGAGTTGTCATTTGTAGCTCAACCAGGAATAGTAAGTAAGATTATTAGTAAGACGTTATTTTAGAAATGAATTTACTGGAATTTCAAAAATAGAAAAATAAACGGTAACGATAGAAAAAAACAAGGTAGATGGAACATAACAAAAGCATAAAGTTAGAAAAAAAAAATAAAAAGAGAATTGCCCAATTCTCAATTCACGGCAAAAATAACCGGTAATAGCCAAGTAGCGGCATGAAAATTCTTTATAAATGCCCATGGAATAAACTAAAAAGATAAAGGTTAAAAACGAAGAATAAAAGAGAATAGCCACTTTTATCAAATAACAATAAAAAGTAAAGGTAACGGCAAAAATAACTCAAAAATAAGCTGTAAAATGCAAGTAACGAATAAAAAGCGGCTGTTAAATGCCCATGGAACAAAATAATGAGTAGAACTTGAAAACAAGAGATTTTTCAAGTAACGGCCATTTTTTAACGGCTAGCGTTGTCATAAAAGTGATTTTATACTCTGACAAAATGCAGCAACCCAGTATTTACCTGAAATTTCACGATTTGGATGGACGGACGACTTAATAACTGGCCGTTGACACCTGAGTGATCAATTTTTTAATTGTCAAGTTTTTGACTCCAAATTTCCTTTTTTGTCACTAGCACATATAGGTAGTCTTCTCATATGAAATAGTCCTTGCATTTCCAATAGCGTATAGACTTAGATTCCAATAGAATTTACAGTATAGAATTGAAATTATCGTATAGATTTAATTTAGTTTAAATGGTAATTTAATTTAAATACTTTTAAAGAATTAAATTAGCATATATAAATTGCATTAGCGTATTGACTTTAAATTAATATTGAATTTTGTGTATAGAATTTAAATTACCATACTTTTCAAAATTTTCGTATAGATTTTAATTTAGTTCTAACTTTATTTAATTTAGTTTAGTGTAATTTATCATATACATTTAAATTTACTTTATATTTTAATTTAATATAGATAGATTTTAATAAATTAGCGTACAGGATTTGGCGTTTAGGATTAATGTATAGAATTGGAGTGTATGAAATATTCTTAGCATTACCAATAGCGAATAGATTTAAATGTGCATGGATTTTAATGTATAGAATTAACATTAGCCTTATTCTATTACTTTAAAATAGCTTAGTTTAATTTATCATATACATTTTAATTTAGTTTAGATATTGATTTAATTTAGATATGTTTTATAAATTAGCATATAGAATTTAGCGTGTAGAGTTAGCCAATAGAAGCTGTGTACATGAAATATTCTTAGCATTACCAATAGCGTATAGACTTAAATTCCTATAGAATTTAGTGTACAGAAATTAAATTATAATATTTTTTTTTTATTAGCGTATAGGTTTTAATCTGATTTTATTTAATTACGTGTAATTGAGGAAATATGCTTTCATTTGGTTTAGAGATATTTTTTAATAAAGTAGCGTACAAAATTTAGGGCATAGAATTAGCGTTTGGCATTTCAAATAGTGCATAGAATTTAAATTCGTAATATGTTCTTGAGAATACTACCCAGTATTCCTTCACCTAGTATTTTACTGTTCCTGATCTTATGAGTTCTCCAGTGATCAATGATATCAAATTGAAAAAAAGGGAAGAGAAAAGAAAAATACTAGAAAGACCTGGAAAAAGAAAAACCCTAAAAGACCTAGAAAAAGATGAAAATCTTAAGAAGACTTAGAAAAAAAGACCTAGAAAAAAAAGACCTAGAATCGTCACCAGTAGCTTTCCAGGTAAGAAAATCAGGAAGGTCAAAAATTTTCCCAATTTTTTCCCAGGATTGCTGGACATTCTTTTTCAGCCACAACAACTTCGGCATCTCCATTTCTGGTGACATTTTCCCACCAACGTAGTCTAGAACCTCGTGTTTCATTGAATTAATGTGTTCTGCTTCTCCAACAGCTCTGTGGTCCATCCAAAGAATAACGTTTCTCTCCTTATTACCTTCGGAACAAATAGAAATAATAAACTAATATAAAGAGGATTCAACTTCGTCTTCGAGATACAACAACACCAAACGCCATCTAGATCTACCTAGCCTGATCATACAGTTAATTAGGAGAATGTGGTATTTGCTTTCATATTTATTTTGCTTCTACTTTTTATTAAGCTGAAAATAAAACAATCACTCTTTAAAAGGACAACATTAACAAATTTATAAAACTCTTTAAAACTAGCATGTGTAGAGCACATTACCCTAGCCCAAGTACTTTCGTCAATGATTAAAAAACTTTAAGGAAAAAAAACATTTTTTTGGAAAATGCTGGTCAAGGTAAAATAAGGTAGATCTTCCTTGGATTTAGATTTTTCTTAAAAATACTTTTTCCAAAGAAGCTTTAATACATATTTTCCTGAAATCCAGATTGTTTTGATTTTTCTGGTTGTCATTAGTGGTATCCACTGTCAGTCGCGCTAGTGGTTTTCCCACCTCAATCTAAGTAAGAAGCATTTTCTGTTGCATTTCCATAAAAACCATTCCAGTCTTACAAGTTTCCCGTACTCTTTCGGCAGGGTTCTGATGGACAGCAAATTCTAGTCAAAAAACAGTCACAAAGCTATTTCCAGTTTAAATAGAAGGACAGGGGAAACTTAAGCTTGTAGATAAGGCGCATAATATTTTTATCCTGCTGACGCAGACTGTAATATTAGAGGGCAAAGAAAAAACTGAAACAGCAGAGACAAGGGTCGTAATCGAGCTAACATTTTCTCTTTGTGATCTGGAAGTTTGATTTATTTTCTAATACTTCATTTCCAGAGTCGGCCATTCCTCTGGAAAAAAACATAGTTGACAACTAGTTACAATTTGGTACCTATTTTAACTTGATTTAAGACTATTTTCTATTGCTACTACTACTACTATTATTTCTACTACTACTACTGCTAACAGCTCACGGCAGTGCCAAGCTACCTGAGGTCAACATAGATGCACACGCTCCTTCTTCATCCCAATCTATTTAAAGCCTCCATGTTTACAACCTCCCAGGAAGTTTCTATTTCTGGTAAGTCTTTTGTTACGACATCCTTTAGAGCCAACCACCGACGACCTGCTTTCCATTTAGCCATAGAGTGTTGACCAAAAAAGATAATCTTTTGGTCATCGTTTATCCGCAGAACACACCCTAGCAATCTCAACCTTTCTCTTATTATAGCCCTAGAACGTGGGATTGAGCCCCACTTTTTGTACAGCCTACTGTTTGAACGGTCAGTCTGTCGGGTATTCAAAACACTCCATATGCAATTTCTCGGGAAACATCTAAAAAATCTTCCTCCGTTTCCGGAGCGTCCAAGCTTCAACACCACATTTGACAATTGCCATCAATATAGCCTCCAAAATTCTAATCTTGGTTTGCAGACTTATCTTCCTATTCTTCCAATCTTTTTTTCAACTGAGAAAAAACATCCCGAGCCTTGGCTATTCTACTTTTAACATCACGCACCCACCGTCTTTATCAATAATGCTACCAAGGTAAGTGAAGCTGCCCACTGGATATATCTTTTTGATACCCAACGTCCCGTTTTCATCTTCATCTATTCCTAGCTTTAGAGATATAGTCTTCTTAAGATTTATTTTCAAACCTATTCTAGCATCCTGAACTCACAAAACATCTGAAATTCATTCATTTGCTCAAACTTTCATCTAGGATGCTTAAATCATCAGCATAGTCTAAGTCGAGAAAAGTTTGTCTTTCCCATTTAATTTCGTGTTCTCCCAATGCCTTTCCTGTACTCCTTAAGACGAAGTTCATGAAAGTGATCCTCATATATGGGGATAGAACACAAACCTGGTTAGCTCCCAATTTAATACGAAACCAGCTGCTAACCATAGCATAGCCTACCTTAACCGAAGCAGAGTTATTCTCGTGCATAGTGCACGAGCATAGTGCATCGTGATCGTGCATAGTACATCACTTTAGTGTATTTGTCTGGTATATCATGCAAGGAAAAGACCTTAACCAAAGTTCTTCTACCAGCTGAATCAAACCCTTACTCATAAACTATACACCTGAGGATGAAAGGTGTTGGTTTACTCGGGTTGGTTAGGTTAATTATCAACCTAAGAGTGAAAACTGTGTGGACATACTCTCTCACTTTCTAAAACCGCACTGTTCTTCTTTTAAAACTTTTGTCAGCAGGAACCTCTTAGGCTAAAAAGTATCATCATACTAAGTTAAGTGTTACCTATCGAATCCAGGCTAATGCTTTTATAAGTACCACACTAATTTTTATCATCTTTCTTACATAGGGGTTTAATTAGAGTTTCCTAAAATTAATAGGTACTTCCCCCTTTTCAATAATCATATACATAATCTTCAGTAATATATTTCTAGCCTCGTGCCCACCATATTTAAGAAACTCATTTACCACATTATCAGCACCTGGAGCCTTATTATTTTTTATCCTTTTAGTACTGTCACTAATTCTTCCTCATAAAATAAACCTCCCTTCACGTCAAAGGTGTCACAATCTTTTTTATTCTCCTCTCTATCTTATCCTGTAATTCTATCCCAGTTTAGCACATTCTTAAAATATTCTGTCCATCTCTCTTTAACTCCTTCCTTATTGTGTCCATTACAATTGTGTCGATTCCTATCTTTAATTGGGACAAGTCCAGATTGACTATTCCCTCTCAATTTATTAAAATGTCAGCACAAAATTTTAGTATTATGCCATCTAGCTGCATTTTCCAAATCCTCGGAAATTTCTTCCGTGATCTCAACTTTACACCTCCTTAGTTTATATTTTAATGCTTTCTCCACTTTCTTTACACTCCTCCTGTTTTCACATATCTATCACTCAGATAATTCTTGTACAAATATCTTCTCTTCTCTATGAAACATAAAGCATTTTATTTCTAGCTATGTTCCGAAATTCCTTCCCAAGACACCATAAGCAACTTCGCAATATGTTTTCCTATAACTAATTAATAAATCTTCCCCATTGTCATATTTTAAACTCTCCAGTTTACTATTCAACTGCTCCACGAAATTTTCTCTCAAATTCTTATTCTGGAGCCTACTAAAATTATAGATTCCCGAAAGGTAGTTACCCTTCCTAAATTTCAGCTTTGAATTAAACCTAGACATTACTAGATGGTGATTTTTACTTTTAACAGCAAAAACAACACTCCTATATACCCTAGCTTCTTGTATCCATCCTGCCAGTCTTCGGTTTACACAACCATAATCAATAAGGATAGCTGTCTTATCATCATGTGAATACATTGTTAAATTATGGAAAATTTTATGATTAAATACGGTATTGGTTATAACTGAATTGTTACACTTAAAAAATTGCGGCAGTCTGTAGCCATTACTGATTTCTTTTTTTTTTACAAAGCCAAATTTACACAGGGTGGGATACCATCTATCTCTATTACTACTGACTTGTGCGTTAAAATCTCTTTATAAAAACACCATACTTTTATCTGGGATCCTGTGTATTTGTTTCTCTAACTGTAAGTAAATTCATCTGAGTCAATACTATCTCCGTGAGCCGGTTCTACAGGGGCATGCATTACTATGAATAATAGCCTCCACTTTTTATTCATAGAATGAACAATTAGCGTTTTATTAATAATACCTTCCCAACCAAATTAAAAGAGTTGGAAACTTCCTTATTCATCATGAGCCCCACTACCCTTGGGATATGAGCTTTGTGCATCTATTTTGGGATATGAGCTTTATGCATTATTGTCCCCATCCTTTCTGTCTAAGTAAATATATTCTTTATCATCGAATTACATGTTTCCTACCCTCGGGATATGAGTTTCTGAAACTCCTGGCAAATCCAGTTCAAATTGTCTACATTCATCAGACGAAATATCGATCGAGTTATTTTTTAACGTCGTAATAATCCATTATTTATTCATGCCTACAACTATTATACTACTACGGGGAGGCAGCTCATAGGCCAGGAAAAGGTTTTTCAGCCCAAAAACGTCCACCAAAATAGACCAAGGCCAAAGAAATCATCCAACAATCGGAATCTTGTGCAAATACTGTGTCGTTTACTAGGCTATAATTTCCTCGAGGGGCGCCACTCCTCAGATGGGAATAGAGTTGACCGCAAGTTCCCTAGTATCGCTGGTACCCTAACAGGGTCAAGACAACCCTTTGCAAAGACCGTTGTCCATAGATCTGAGTCTTACACCCTACCTCAGCTAACCTCTTAAAAAGGTTCCTCCCACAATTATGTTCTGCGTCACTGCAATTTAACCTATTGCTAGGATAAGGTTTGTAATTCAAGGAACGGTTCCACACGCCATTTGGGCCACGCTGAGTGAATATACCAGGGGCCTTCTTCCTCCTCCACCTGTATTTAAGGCCCCCCGAGCAAGGGTATCCCAGCTTCTATCATGGACCCCCAAGAACAAGTTCCCTTTTGGTCTCCGTCTCCTATGAAGGTACCCTACGTATCTGTAGAGGATTCTCCTATTTGCCACCTGAGGACGTACTGAGTGGCCTGGAGGAGACCCCTACTAAAAAGTAATTCTATATTTCGATTTAGTTATTATTCATGATTTACGATTTATGTTTGATTAACGATTACTTTTGATTGTGACGTTCGATTTGCCATTTACTTTCGGTTTACTCGACTTACTTAGTTTTGTCTAGATTGAGTCTATGAATGAGATCCTGTCTGTTCGCCCATATACAAGGTAAAAATTAGTTAATGATTCTTTCAATGAAGAGCAAATTTTGGCACGGGTAATCTATATATATAAAAATAAGTTGTCTGTGTGTGGATCTGTGGATCAGGTGACGTCACCTGAAAAAAACTGGATCAGGTGACGTCAAAACTGAAAAAACTAAAAAAAGGCAAAAACTACAAAAAAAACTAAAAACTAATAAAAAAAATAAAAAAGCTAAAAACTAAAAAAACTAAAAAAAAGGCAAAAACTACAAAAAAAAACTAAAAACTAATAAAAAAAAAGTAAAAAAGCTAAAAAACTAAAAAAATAAAAAAACTAAAAAAAGGTAAAAAAACTAAAAAAAATAAAAAATAAAAAAAAAATAAAAAAAGGAAAAAACTGAAAAATAAGCTAAAATAAAGGTAAAAACCAATAAAAAACTAAAAAGAAAAAAAGGAAAAAACTAAAAAAAATTTTCATCTAAAAAACTAAAAAAAACTAAAAAAGGTAAAACTAAAAGAACTAAAAAAGAAAAAAATAAATGACGACACTCAAAGAGAAAGCGACCAGGACAAAAGGATTGTTCGATTAGCAATCAACAAAGCACCGGGACACAGGGAGTATAAATGACGACCAGGACATAAGTAAAAAAAAAACTAACAAAACTAAAAAGAAGGTAAAAACTACAAAAAAACTAAAAAGAAAAAAAAACTAAAAACTAATCAAAAAAACTAAAAAATCTAAAAATCTAAATAAACTAAAAAAGAAAAAAAAGGAAAAAAATAAAGGAGAAAAACAAAACTAAAAAACGAATGTATATACAGACCGGGACACCGGGATACAAATGACGACCGGGACACAGGGAATATAAATGACGACCGGGACACAGGGACACAACTACAACGGGGACACCGGGGGAAACAGGGGGATATAAATGACGACCGGGTCCCATGGACCATTATATGTTGCATGTTCAAGAGTCGGTAAACCTGACAATCTATTTATATGCAAAGACAATGGGACAGCAAAGAATGTTGTATATTCGCAAGTTTTACGTAGTTAAAACCATATGTATATATATATATATATATATATATATATATATATATATATATATATATCTATCTATATTCACAGGTGGGACATAGGGACACAACTACAATGGCGCGTAACTATTATGGCGCGTAACGACTTACGCGCGCGGGGGGCTTGGGGGGGGCGCGAAGCGCCCCCACCAACTAGGTGTTGGGGTGGCACGAAGCGCCACCCCAACAGCTAGTCTATATATATAAAAATAAGTTGTCTGTGTGTGGATCTGTGGATCAGGTGACGTCATGTTTGTTCGCATATGACGTCTGAATTATTTCACACTAATACAAAAGAAGAAAAAAACTAAAAAAGGTAAAAACTACAAAAAAAACTAAAAAGAAAAAAAAACTAAAAAAGCTAAAAAACTAAAAAAAACTAAAAAAAGGTAAAAATCTAATAACTAAAAAAAAAAACTGAAAAAAAATAAAAAAAGGCAAAAACTACAAAAAAAAATAAAAACTAATAAAAAAAACTAAAAAGCTAAAAAACTAAAAAAACTAAAAAAAACTAAAAAAAGGTAAAAAACTAAAAAAAAACTAAAAACTAAAAAAGAAAAAAACTAAAAAAAAGGAAAAAACTGAAAAATAAAAGAGAAAAAGAAAACTAAAAAAATATGAATAAATATATATAAAATAAGTTGTTTGTGGGTTATGTCTGTCTGTCTGTCTGTCGAGTGACGTCGTGTTTGTCCGCATATGACGTCTGAATTATTTCACACTAATACAAAAGAAGAAAAAAAAACTAAAAAAGGTAAAAACTACAAAAAAAACTAAAAGAGAAAAAAACTAAAAAAGCTAAAAAAACTAAAAAAAACTAAAAAAAGGTAAAAAACTAAAAACTAAAAAAAAACTGAAAAAACTAAAAAAAGGCAAAAACTAAAAAAAAAAAACTAAAAACTAATAAAAAAACTAATAAAAAAACTAAAAAACCTAAAAAAACTAAAAAACTAAAAAAAGGTAAAAAACAAAAAAAAACTAAAAACTAAAAAAGAAAAAACTAAAAAAAAGGAAAAAACTGAAAAATAAGAGAAAAAGAAAACTAAAAAAATATTAATAAATATAAAAAATATATATATAAAAATAAGTTGTCTGTGTGTGGATCTGTGGATCAGGTGACGTCATGTTTGTTCGCATATGACGTCTGAATTATTTCACACTAATACAAAAGAAGAAAAAAACTAAAAAAGGTAAAAACTACAAAAAAAACTAAAAAGAAAAAAAACTAAAAAAGCTAAAAAACTAAAAAAAACTAAAAAAAGGTAAAAATCTAATAACTAAAAAAAACTGAAAAAAATAAAAAAAGGCAAAAACTACAAAAAAAATAAAAACTAATAAAAAAACTAAAAAAGCTAAAAAACTAAAAAAACTAAAAAAAAACTAAAAAAAGGTAAAAAACTAAAAAAAACTAAAAACTAAAAAAGAAAAAAACTAAAAAAAAGGAAAAAACTGAAAAATAAAAGAGAAAAAGAAAACTAAAAAAATATGAATAAATATATATAAAAATAAGTTGTTTGTGGGTTATGTCTGTCTGTCTGTCTGTCGAGTGACGTCGTGTTTGTCCGCATATGACGTCTGAATTATTTCACACTAATACAAAAGAAGAAAAAAAACTAAAAAAGGTAAAAACTACAAAAAAAAACTAAAAAGAAAAAAAACTAAAAAAGCTAAAAAACTAAAAAAACTAAAAAAAGGTAAAAAACTAAAAACTAAAAAAAACTGAAAAAACTAAAAAAAGGCAAAAACTAAAAAAAAACTAAAAAAAAATTAAAAACTAATAAAAAAAACTAAAAAAGCTAAAAAAACTAAAAAAACTAAAAAAAGGTAAAAAACAAAAAAAACTAAAAACTAAAAAAGAAAAAACTAAAAAAAAGGAAAAAACTGAAAAATAAGAGAAAAAGAAAACTAAAAAAATATTAATAAATATAAAAAATATAAATATAAATATAATATAAATTAGCAATCAACAAAGCACCGAGACACAAATGACGACCGGGACACAGGGAGTATAAATGACGACCAGGACATAAGTAAAAAAAAAACTAAAAAAACTAAAAAAATGGTAAAAACTACAAAAAAACTAAAAACTAATAAAAAAACTAAAAAATCTAAAAATCTAAATAAACTAAAAAAGAAAAAAAAAGAAAGAAGGAAAAAAATAAAGGAGAAAAACAAAACTAAAAAACGAATGTATATACAGACCGGAACACCGGGATACAAATGACGACCGGGACACAGGGAATATAAATGACGACCGGGACACAGGGACACAACTACAATGGGGACGCCGGGGGGCACAGGGGGATATAAATGACGAACGGGACACCGGGACACAAGGAATATAAATGACGCCCGGGACACTCAAAGAGAAATCACAGACTGGAACACCGGGACACAAATGACGACCGGGACACAGGGAATATAAATGACGACCGGGACACAGGGACATAACTACAAAGGGGACGCCGGGGTGCACAGGGGGATATATAAATGACGATGGCGACTCAGGGAATGGTCGATTAGCAATCACCATCAACAAAGCTCAAGGGCAATCATTAGAATCATCTGAATACGGATTGTTTTCCCATGGACCATTATATGTTGCATGTTCAAGAGTCGGTAAACCTGACAATCTATTTATATGCACAGACAATGGGACAGCAAAGAATGTTGTATATTCGCAAGTTTTACGTAGTTAAAAACATATATATATATATATATATATATATATATATATATATATATATATATATATATATATATATATATATATATATATATATATATATATATATATATATATATATATATATATATATATATATATATATATATATATATATATATATATATATATATATATATATATATATATATATATATATATATATATATATATATATATATATATATATATATATATATATATATATATATATCTATCTATATTCACAGGTGGGACATAGGGACACAACTACAATGGCGCGTAACTAATATGGCGCGTAACGACTTACGCGCGCGGGGGGGCTTGGGGGGGGCGCGAAGCGCCCCCACCAACTAGGTGTTGGGGTGGCGCGAAGCGCCACCCCAACAGCTAGTATTCTATAAAGCTTTATCTAGTAACTAGCTGTTGGGGTGGCGCTTCGCGCCACCCCAACACCTAGTTGGTGGGGGCGCTTCGCGCCCCCCCCCCCAAGCCCCCCCGCGCGCGTAAGTCGTTACGCGCCATATTAGTTACGCGCCATTGTAGTTGTGTCCCTATGTCCCACCTGTGAATATAGATAGATATATTATATATATGTTTTTAGTTTTAGTTTTTAGTTTTGTTTTTCTCCTTTATTTTTTTCCTTTTTTATTTTTTTTCTTTTTTAGTTTATTTAGATTTTTAGATTTTTAGTTTTTTTATTAGTTTTTGTTTTTTTTTTCTTTTTAGTTTTTTCGTAGTTTTTACCTTCTTTTTAGTTTTTTTAGTTTTTTTTTTACTTATGTCCTGGTCGTCATTTATACTCCCTGGGTCGTCATTTATGATTCTCTGTGTCCCGGTCGTTATTTGTGTTTCGGTGTCCCGGTCTGTAATTTCTATTTGAAAGTCCTGGTCGTCATTTATATTCCCTGTGTCCCGGTCGTCATTTTTGTCCCGGTGTTTTGTTGATGGTGATTGCTAATTCCAACATTCCTTGTATTCCTTGTCTTTTTTTTTAGTTTTTAGTTTTTTTATTTTTTTACCTTTTTTTAGTTTTTTTTAGTTTTTTAGCTTTTTTATTTTTTTTTATTAGTTTTTAGTTTTTTAATGTGTTTTACAATATACTAAGCATCGTCATAACAAAAATGATGGCAACTAATTTGATGACGTCAGCCGAAACATGACGTCACCTGATCCACAGATCCACAGATCCACACACAGACAACTTATTTTTATATATATAGATATACAACTAAATTTCTGTTTAGAACCCACGACAATTCAAAAGTTTTCGACTATGTACAAGATCAGCTAATCCCCATAGGGACAGATGGCAGTCTGCCCCCATAGGTTATATAAATCTAAAGATCATATAGGCTATCTAAGTTGTAATCCACCCACAAAAAGGACACATAGAGATTGGTAGAAGTAGCATTATTTGGTGCATATAGTACTCTACAAACTTTTATGTACATATTTTCAGTATTATACACACTTTTAAGACTTCTCATAAATTTGTTTCCCCAATAAACTTTTACCATTAACATTAATTGAAATAATAGTTACTATTCCTGAATCTGCTTCAGACTGCAATTCTTCCTCACTTGATAGTTTCACACCATTTCCTTCAAATTAATTCTTATGAGCCCTTCCTATCCCCGTGGAGGACATCCTGATTTGTGTTTGGCCAGAGATGGCTAAGATAGATGGCTCGAAAAATAAGTTCTTAGGCAACCTATGGTCCTTTATCACTAAACACTTGACCTAGCCATTTTAACTTTTACTTCATTATAGCTGCCAGTTAAATACCACATCCCTACGTGAGAGCTTGTTTATTTGCTCCTGCAGTCCCAGTCGTGCAGTCCAGTCCACGTTCCCAATCTGAAGCAGAATTAAAAGCTTCTTTATTTCTAAGCGTCCTATTTCCTGCATAAATATCCCATTATTCTAACCAGAAAAAGTAAATTTCGTGTTTAAATTCGTGTTTAATTCGCAAATATCACATTTCGTGTTTAATAGCCCTTGGAGCTGAGTTTCCAAAACTAGTTACGAGTCCAATCCAAAGCGTCAGTAAAAATCTCAATACAATAGTTGTCAATATGGCATTATGCCACAAAACCCATTTTTAAATTTTTGATTACTAAGGACTAGAGTTTGTTTTTACTAGGCAGTGTCTTACACCGCAGGTAAGATCCATCATTGAAGGGGTGCCTATTGCGGGAGAGGGAAATTATCCTTTCCTCTTTTTAATAAAACACTGTTTTTGGTATTTTCATTGAAAACATCAAGAAAGACTGCCAACCCCTAGATTTTGAAAAATACATCTTGCTCCCTCCCTCCACACATACACACTAGCATTCATGAATCCGAGTCACCACATCCTAAGCAGCAAGTCACTTAACTTTCAGTGGTACTCTCTCAGTATTAGAATACTGTAGGATAAATTCCGTTGTAGTCGTGGATTTTTCGCTTGTACTGTCTTTCAAATTGCACTGTAATCTACATATGTATATCTATCTATATCTATAGCGGTATCTATAGTATGTATCTATAGTAGATATCTATAGTATGTATCTATAGTAGGTATCTATAGATGTAATCTATAGCGGAATGGCTGTTAAATACTAACGACTGGTAAAAAAAAACATTCAATTACTCTTCAAAACATTATCAATTACTGGTCATCTCAGCTGATTTCAAACCTAGCTCTCAACTGTCTATCGATGAATTATGAAAAAAAAGGAAAGTAATCTATCACTGTAGTAGGTATTTCCATTTGATAAAAGCAAAGAAAATTGCCTTTGCCTTTCCCTCTATATTTTAAAATATAGTGGTAAATTTGATAATATGTTTGAATACATATATATATATATATATATATATATATATATATATATATATATATATATATATATATATACATATACATATATATATATATATATATATATATATATATATATATATACATATATATATATATATATATATATATATATATATATATATATATATATATATATATATATATATATATATATATATATATATATATATATATATATGTTTGACAATATAAGCCAGACCATGTAACTTACCAAATGGACAAACAGTTACAGGATCGTGATTCGCATCAACAACAGCAAGCGAGCACGTAGCATCAAATCCAATACCTTTGATTTTATCTACAGAAACACCGTCAACAACATCCTAGGATTGAAAGGAAATAATTAGCAATAATAAGTGCTGCTGTTACACTGGACTTGAAATCATAGGTCCTTCAGGACGCAGGTTCAAGTCCCGGTGCAACCTAGACCCAAGTCTTTTTTTTGGGCTCGGCGCTATTGGTGCGACTCTAAAAGCTGAGCCTCCTGCGTGCAGAGGCCAAGGCATTTTGAGACATGATCCTCAATCCGGTTAATCCGTCCCAACACAACCCATAGAGGCCCCTATCAAGTAATATCTACGAGTTAATTTGAAGCTGAAATTCAGGTAGGGTAACTGCTTGAAACACCAAGGACAGTGAAATGAAGTCTAATTGTTGGAAATGGCTGAGTAGAAAGTCATACAATCATATGTATCTCAAAAATAAGTCAAAATAGAAAATCAAATTTCTAATATAAAACCTCCACATGCAGGTATGCAGCTTTTAGCATTAACGGGCGACAAATAAAAAATAGACGTCTATAAAAAAATAAATAAATAAGCTGCTAAAAACACATGGTGCAATAGAGGTTAAGAAGGTTTAGCTTCCCTTTGAATGTGTAGTTGTTTTTGAGAATGAGAAGATTGTTCATGTTTGAATTTCCATAAACAAAACACGTTGTCAAATATAACTAATTAGTTTCGCTGATGTATTTTCATAGTTCAATGTGGCAACACTGACGAAAATATGATACTGCTTTATAAACTTTATAGATTTAGGACTACCAAATGAAAAATCCTACACTTAGCCCCCATCTAACACTGTTTCTGGGACCATTGCTTTTCCTGAGGCCATATTAATTTCAATGTTTTAAAAAATATAAAAATTGCAACTTGGAATGTTACAAAACAAAAAAAAATGACTATCATCTCCTTTAGTCGGTTCTACCAGGTTGTATTCGACTATAACTGATGCCTTGCACTTTTAGTCATAAAGTGAGCCACTTTTATCCTATTTCCAACGAGACTTAATAGCAGACTTAATAGCTTCTTTCTCTATTATGAGCCCTGCTATCGAGAGCTGTTTACACATATCGTATTTTTATTAGAAAATTTCTATGTCCAGGTCGGTAGAAATAGGGATAGATGGTATCCCTGCCTTGGTAAATTTGGTTTTGGAAAACAAAAACAGTAATGGTTACAAACTGTTGCAATTTCGTAGGTATAACAATCTAGTTATAATCAATTCAGTAATCAAAATTTCTGTTTCCAACCTAAGCCGACTTAATAGCTTCTTTCTTTATTACAAGCCCAACTATCCACAGCTTTTTACACATATCGTATTTTATTAGAAAATTTTTATGTCCAAGTCGGTAGAAATAGAGAGATGGTATCCCTGCCTTGGTAAATTTGGAGCTGGAAAACCAAAACAGTAATCTAGTTATAACCAATTTAGTAATTAAAATCTGTACCCATATGACCTTAGGCACCTTAGCAGGGCCCTTATTTTGTGTTGATCTACAAGTCTCAATTTAAAATACCCAAAATAAAACTTAATACAACCAAAGATGAACTTAAATTATTTTTCTAATTGGGTTTTACAAGAATTAAATGCAACTCTTCTAATCAACTATTCAAGACTCTTCCAAGCATGATTCTACTCCCAAAGGAAATATTTGTTGTAAGATTACAACAAATACATTTTTTATATTATTACACTACGTTACTACATTTATGTTATTACAGTATTTAATTACAACAATTATGTTATTATATTTTGTCATTTGTAATATAATTCGATAATTAATTGTATTTTTATCTTTCTATGGAAGTTTGCAGTTTTTTCACTTTTTTCCTGTTTTTCTTATAACTTATTCTTTGTTATTAACGGTATTGTGATAGCTTAAGGGGCTATATTTTATCTAAATAATACCCAAACAGAAACCAAGTATAAAATATATCAAACACTAAAATTAAGAAATACAACAAAAGTCAAAACAAAGTTAAACATTTTGAAAAAAAAATAGAATGCAAGTTCAATCTTACCTTGATACACAGTACTACCGAATTCCAAATATTTTCGGTAGACTGCATGAAATAAGTTCCATACTCACTCCATGTTGTCAATGGGTGACTAGAGTATTTTATAATCTTCCCTGAATAGTTGCTTAAGCATGCCCTCACACTTCCTGTCCCAACATCTATTCCAATATAGTACATAGTTGGTTGATTAGTTTATGGTCAACTTTGAATTACACAGACGCGATTGCCTTTTATGCTGTAACAAAAACTTGTATTATAACTCAATAGTTATTGAAGATAAACGCAGGAAGCAGGGGCGTAATTTGATATGAAGCAGGGGGTAACTACCCCTCCCAGACCTCAGTTTCCTCCCAAGACCCCGATTTGCCCTGTCAGCTGAAATTTAGTTTCTCCAAAAATCTTGACAAAACTAAGATAAGCTTGCATAATGCAAGCATCCACAGAAACGGGTCAGTTTTCTTTAGTACGGTATATATTTACCGTTTGTACTATATGGCTCACTTTTCAATTTTTATTGTCATTTTCACTTGACTTGGGAACACTGGCTCCAATTCGTCCCCCCCCCCAGGTTTTGACAAATTTATGCCACTGGCAGATAGGAGGAATGTACGAATTCTCAATCATAAACAACAAGATGAGCCCAGAAAACCTTCTCCCCAAAAAAGGCATTGTCGTTTCCAACTTTTTCACTCCCATCCACCTCACGTAAAATTCCACTTCAAATCTATCAAAATCATTAAAACAACAGGTTATAGCACGCAATTGAAGAATTTGTTTTGAGGGAAGGGGTCAACAAAGCAAAAAATATTTTATATATCCATTAGACTAAAAAATCAATAAACATCAGTTGTATACAAATAAAAGATTTATTACTGGAACATTATTATTTAACTCCCCATAGTTCATGTTCATAGACCATGTTCAGAAGAAAGGAGATGCTAACGAGGAAGGAAAACTAACGGTTAAATACATTCCCATGAAAGATGCATAAAGAAACGGTGGCTCCAGGAAGTATTGAGCACACTGTGGCGTCGCCGGTTCAAAGCAACACGATCCCATTCCCTGGAATAGGGGCGAGCTGTTCCCTGTGAAATAAATCTACAGAAAAATGGATTTCATATTTATAGCTGGAATGTCATATTAGTTAAGCGAGAATCAAAATTCTGATATAACCTGCTGCCGTAAAAACAACGCTCATTGTCAACTTTTCACACACAAAATATTGTGTTGGCATATACTGATAAGACCCAATGAACAAATCATCAGGCAAGTACTTCTGGCTTCCTTTCGTCCAGATTAGCATAGGCAACTAAACAGTCAAATGAAAAATTGATGGGTAATAGGGAGAAACAACCACAAGACCACTGATAGACTTCAAAAGTTTAGCATAAGAGGATGGCTGCTGGCTCTAATTTGCTAATGAGTTGGCACAAGACCATAACAGATGGAAATCTGCTGGATGGGTGAGACGCTCACAGTTGGTCCTGCAGAAAGTACAAGAAGAAATGTGTATTAAATCATGAGACAATTCATATTGAAAAAAGCCATGATAGGCGCAGGGTCCAAAAATACATTGAAGGGGTCTAAGTATCCTATCGTGAATTTTAAATCTACAAAGAGGCACTAGGGGCCAGGATTTCTGTTTAAACAAGACTTATTCTGACATTCTATGACCATTAATTCAATATAGACTATTTAAAATCAAGTAGTTTTGGGCATCAAGTCATGGCTAATTATAGAAAAAAAAACAATATAGACAGTCCGAGTGAGTGAGAGGCAATTCTGGCATTAAACCTTTTTAGGATTGTATAAAAATGATGTCATATCTTCCCATAGATGGCTCAAAGAAAGGGCACATCAAGAAAGAGCATATCAGGCCATTTGAGACCTTATTCTCGATCCAGTTGAGTTCGCCCCAACACGAATTATAGAAGCCCCTATTAAGTAATATCTAGAGTTAACCTAAAGCCAAGATTCAGGAAGAGTAACTGCCTGAAGTACCAAGGACAGTGAAACTTTAAAATGGTTGAGTGGAAATTCACATAACCATATAAAACTTGAAATTAAGAAAAATCAGCAATCCATTTCTTATTAAAAATCTTCACATGTATTTATGCAGCTTTCAGTAGTAGCAGGCACCAAACAAACAATAGAAGTCTGCAAAAAAAAAAAATGAGCTGCTAAGACCGCATGGTACCATAGAGCTTAAGAGGGTTTAGCTTTCCTTTGAATGTGTAGTTGTCTTAAAGAATCAGCAAATTGTTCATGTTTGAATTTCTACAGACAAAACACGTTGTCAAATATAAATCAGTTTTACTTATCTATTTTCACGGTTGGATGTGGCCACACTGACAAAAATATGATACTGCTGTATAAACTTCATAGTTTTAGGACTATCAAATGAAAAATTTTACACTTAGTCCCCATCCAACACCGTTCAGGGACCATTACTTTTCTTAAGCCATAATTTCAATGTTTTAAAGAATATGAAAATTACAGCTTGGAATGCTTTAACGTTGAGAACTATCGGGACGACATCGTGACTGACAAATTCAGAACTTTGAACTAGACTTATTAGGAGTTTTAGAAATTCATATCCCTCCTTGGTCAAATATGGTTCCAAAACATGGGCATTCCAGAAAACAGCAGAGGATTTGCTAGATGTTTTTCGCAGAAATTGCTTAAGGATTGTTTTGAATACCCGACTGACTGACCTTAAAATTCCACTTTCTAGGGCTATAATGAGAGAAAATTTGAGATAGCTAAAACACATCTTAGGAAGAAGGATGATAGATCGCTCAAAATCGTCCTTTTTTAACAACCATCTAGGGCCAAACAAAAAGCAGATCACCCCCGAATAGGGTTGGAGGATGGCGCAAGGAAATTTTGAGTGTGGTTTTATTATACTGTTATAATAAAATTGTAGGCGAGATTTCACTCCTTCTTACTCCCTTCTTAACTTAGAGCAATGGATTACAATACATAGAAAGGTCAGTCTTCGTCGACGAAAACACGTGAAAAGAAGCAATTCAGTTACAAATGGTAACTATCTTACAAAACGTAAATCAGGAGTCAATTCCCAGTTCACATCTATCAAACATAAGTAGTAGCTGGTTATGCAATATTTCTATTCCCAACACATGATTGGAAAACCAAAACGAAAGAGTTTTCCTTGCCCTTCAAACACATATTAAGGAATTCTTCGCATAGATAACTCAACGAAAGGGCACATGAAGAATAGTTCCAAAGTTCAAAATTCCTCTAAATACATAAAGAGGAGTGGTCAAATGGTTACCATGCATAAAAGTTATAAAAAGAGGCTTATTCCCTAATTCTCACTATTAACCATAATGGTTGCAGGAATAGCTGCAACCTAGTAAAGAATGAAATACGACCCATAGTTAAAAAAAATATATGTTGAGAAAAAATTGCAATTAGTAGTTGATTATGGAATAGTAACTAGCATTTTGATTAGTCTTAATAGTAAATTGTTACTTTGAAAACCAGTTTATAGGAATTATCAAAAAATACCCTGAACCCCCCCCCCCAAAGGGCGTTGGATCAAAACTAAATGTGCGACAATGAAATCATCATTGCCAAAAACCCTGTACGGAAAAGTTACAGCCCCTCCCCCAATTATGAAAAACAGATTTAAAAGAGATAAAAAAGCCGCTGAAAGGAACAGTACTCAAGCACACACAAGGATAGTTGCTAAGTTGTCTTGTGATCTAGATGGTATGAAAGAGAAAAAAGAAAGAGAAGAAACAAAGGATCATGGGGCAAAACCATAATGATGAGGATAACTGAGACAAAAATAGACAAAATGACCTAATCCCCTTTGGTTTGTTCTTTAGAAGATTCTAATGAAAAAAAATTCGAAGGTTTTTCTGGTGTGGGATAAAAATTAAAAAATGTGTTACATAATTGTTCAGAAATCATCTACTGCTTAACAGAACTAGTCGGCACTGCAACATCATTGAAATCTGTTTTCAGATCGTCTTGATAAAGTGCCATGTGTCACCAAAAATGACAATTTTTTGCGATGTCTAGAGTGGAAAGACCAGGAAGCATGAAAAAACGTACTGTCGTAATATTTATTGTCAAAAACTTGATTTCTGAGTTTTAAAATTATCCCTCTCATCCCTGTGTTAAGTTCCATAGGTTGTGGAATCACTAGCAGAAGTGGCAGGCTGCTGCAGTAGCGTAAAAAGATGTTTAGTGGCTCATTTTAAAGCTTTTGATCATACCTACGTGTTCTTTGTAAATTCGTCTTGATAACCCTATCATAATTTGGTTGAGGATCAGTATCGGGAATTATTAACGTGTTCCAAATTAAAGGGGATGAATCTTCGAAACTTCTTGTAACCGCAAATATTAGAGATTAAATTCTCGTTATTCGGGTTCAAAGACGACAAGCGGATTAGTTCCCGAAAGTCACCTCGTTCCTCAGTATGATCAATATTTTATCACTGAAAATCCCCATCAGACCAGACCAAAGTATACACTGTTCAAAGAGTATTTTGTAGTAGATTGAAGCATCTTCTTCTTTCCGACTAAAGTTGGGATGGATGAACCTTGTGTTGTGAGCATAAATAAATAGTTTGAGTGCATTTTTGTCATGTGCATTTATTTGTCAACAAAATGATGATGGTGAAGTTTGGGGGACTAACGATAAAAAGCTCTGCGAGGAGCGCTGAACCAGTCTAATGCCAATTGGGATAGCTCTGGAGGCTAAGTGGGAGGTGTGGGTCTAGTGGGGTTGTAAAACTAAGGGGAAAATGTAGTCAGTGTAGGGATTGAAAGTGACAGACAAATTGTATTTCTCCTTTTAATGTGGTAAAAAAAGCAGGGCCTCGGAGAGTATATTTTTGTATGTCAGCACTTGTGATCAATCTGACAAGAGGGACGTCACAGTATTGGCTAAGAGAGGGTCAAGTTCAAAAGCTATTCAGCAATAAGCGTGTCAGAATGCTGTGGTACAAAAAAAAGTCAAAGCTTTTTGGGAGTCGACTAAGACAAGGTTAAGTCAAACGTTTCATTTTTCTAGATTATTTTAGATATTACGTATCAAATACATAACTTTAACTTAAAGCCAGTCTCAAAAGAAACCTTTATAAGGTGTTGAAAAAAAAACTGAAGTATAATAGGGCATACGTTGGTGAAACGCAGATCAGCAGATTATTATGAGACAGGTCCTATAAAACCATGTTACCAGCATCTTGAGAATATACCGAACCTTGTATGCTAAATTGGTTGAAAACATGTGCTAAAGGCTTAGTAATTTTGTCTGAAAAAGGTTTAATTAAATCAATTGGGATCTCCAAGGCAAGTGCTTGATTTTCTCAGCAGATTTTAGTTATAATATTTGAATGAGAAATTGAAGGGTTGTACTGGAAGAAGCATTTGGACTCGTGCCAGAAAAAGGGGAGAGACTTTGCATAATGAAAGCAAGATATAATCAGATAATTGGCGATCTCTTTAGGGAATATTAATCAAAGAACGAAAATGATGATATTAATTTCACCAATTATGGTCGACTTCAAGAAAAACAGGACAAAATTGATGAATATGGTGGATAAAGCGATTTAAGTGCAACATTGATTAAACACCTTTAGAATGCAGGCTTGCAGCATTATTTTGGAAGAATCCACAGATACAAAATATGTCAACCACAAATAAAACCCTTAGGAGCATAATGCCTTGGAACAGAATGTTTAATTAATTTTCTAAAACGTGTCTTGTTTTAGGTGTTGTCACAGTGCTTCTCCAGCATGTTTGTTTAATAAGATCAATAATAATTATAGTATCCTGTGTAAACTCAGTTTGAGCTCATCTAAAACTGAAAGTGACTGTCTGGATCCTCTTGAGACTGACAGTCAAATTCTAGATTCTTCTGAAATGGACAGTAACAGTGCAGATTGTCCTATGACTTTGCGAAACTATGACTACTATGAAAGTTTGGTTCCAGAGTACGAAGTGGAGGCTAGTGTCCTTCTTCCAATGTCCAAAGAGCAAATTTAAAATCTTACAACAGTTAATATTACAGAATAACAAGTTAGAAATAGTTTAGAGGGTTCTGTCTCTTTGGAACAATACAAGCTCCAAGAATTTGTCCAAAACTTCTATGCTCCCATTTATATCATAATGATTGCATTATTGCTTGGTTATAGCACATGCCCAGTCTGCCGTGAGTCTTCAGCTGACGGAACACGTCAAAAATTCCAATTTTGCAAGAATTTTCTTCTCAGTCTTCATAGAGATCCTCTTTTTCACTGTTTTTTTAGAATGAGACATACTACAGTATAGATTTACCGCCTGTGCAGGTTGCAAGATGCAAAAAGGAGCTTAAGATGCTTGAAATCACTGTATTTCTTGTTCTTGGAGGAGATTAACTGGACAGTTAAAACCAAGAACTAAAGTACTATAAAATAAAATCTTTTTTTAAATTAAAAGGAACAATGATAGATTTTCAGGAAATGTTGTCTGACTTAATTTTTGCTGCCTAATTAGCACTGCACTGAAAACTGAGTAAGCATAAGGTTCTTTTAGAGGCTTATAATTGCATGCTAAGAATTATCAGCATCATGGTCAGAGAAAGACAATACAGAGCTTTATAATTGCACAAAAACTCAAGGATATCTTGCAAAAATCTTCAATTATTATTTTAGGAAAAGCAATAGTTCCAATTTAATTAGTAAAGTATTGCAACGTTTGAATACTATGTCAGAAAAGACTACATCTTTAAAAACACGTAACTGTAAAATGAAAGACCTCGATTGTTTATATAAATTAGATATTGAAGATTTATTCCAGTTTCTTTACCCTCTTTTTGCTTGCCTGTGTTGACAAGAATTATTAAAAACTATATTTTAAAAAGATGTGGATGTGAACGAGGTGAAAACAACTGTTTTAGGTATTGTTGGGATTTGGTCTGGTAATAAAAAGTTAACTTTTTAATCCACAAGAAGTTGCTTCAAAGGAAAGAGGGTAAAAGAAGAGCTCTCCAATCAGCAGTCATGGGATGGTTTGCCTGTTTGATGTTATCAGAATCATCTGCCAACTGTCCCATGGAATAAACTGCAAGCAGAAAGGATAAGTCTGATTTGATATGTATTATATATGTATATGTATTTGATATGCATGTATTATATAGGATAAGTCTGATTTTATAAGCAGTAAACATGATCCTTAGCTACTCTATGCCCAACGAAAGGTAGCTTAGGTACTTAAGATAGCTGAGTATAACTTACAGTAATATTTTAGGTAAGGTATAAAATTTCAAGTAATAAATAAATCTTATATTATCAAAGAATGGGATTTAAGGTAATAACTAGCAATGAGTCAACCAGTAAATGGAACACTTTTACGTAAGTTAAAACTGATGAGGATACTGGCACAAAAAGGGACCCTGAGATGGGTCCAAAGGACTTCTAAGTAGATTAAAAATAGTAGCAGAAAATTTCACTTTGCAAAAATTTTACCCATTACCCTAAAATATTGCTCTTATCTAAAGGTAAATCTGAAGGTAAAGTAATATTTAAAGGTAAAAGAGGGAGTAAATATAACTCCCTCCTATCTAAAGGCTGAACTCGTGTAAAACTTTGCTGTTGAGTATATCGTAGGTTTCCAGGCAGAGGTGCATGCTCTATTGCTAGTTTTGGCCATGCTACATCTTCAAAAATGACAAAGAACTGTCAATATTTTCAGCCAAGCTTGTAGCTATTTTAATTAGGCCCGAACACATTCTCGATTATTTTTCTGTGAATAATTGTTTAATCTGCTCTGGTCCTCTATCTGCTCCAGGAGATTTATTAACACTGTTTTGTCTAATGAATTTCCAGCATCCAGGCTAGAGTTCAGTGGTTACTGTATTCGGCCTACTTCAGTTCCTGCCCATATATTCATATTGATAACAACGAGACTGATGACTAATAGTCAGTGCCAGACCTGACTATTATCATAGTTATCATAACACATTACTTTTCTTATTTAATGAAATACGTCTCTTCTAATACAAGTACCCAATAATTGAGATGGAAGAGGAGCGTGCATAACTGTGGTAGCCTCAGGCGGGTTGGTGCTGCAGTGAGTTGTAAGCAGTAGTAATTGTAATAATAATAAACATGTATAGTTCTTTAAACAATAATGTCATAAACACAAAAAATTGAATGAATTTGAGCACTGTACTTGGGGCTAAAATGTATTTCTCCAGTGTCCCTATTACAAACAACTTTTGTCTCTTAATTGCAACATCCTCCCTAAAAACTTGTGTCAGAGCTTTGACGCGGATAATTCCACTTCACAGAGGTCATTCTTTTTGTGAAATATTTGGAAAAGCAATATATAAAAAATTTTCATTATTTTCTTAAATCATCAAGCTTTTTTCCAAATTCCAAATTCGGCTTCAGGTCTGGACACAATACTAAAAACGGTATTCTTGCTTTCATCCAATATTTTCAAGAATGCTCGGTAAGAGGAAACATTCCAGTAACAATATATTTAGAATTTAAAAAAGCATTTAATACAATATATTTTTATATTGGGTTTGTATTTGATACAATTTCTTGTATACTGGGTAAGTGTGGTGTTCATGGACTGGCACTGGATTTAGTTAGATCTTTGATAATAGAGCTAAAAACAGATGGGGGCAATTTACCCTCTCACTGTTCCTCTAATCCCAGGTCCTCTACTTTTTCTCATTTACATGAATGATCTTCACCGCACCTTGTCAATCTTCTGTCTCAACACGCATTTTGCAGACAATACCAAAATTTTACTTTCTGAGAGGAATTGTGAGACTTTGGTGAAGAAGCCCAAAGATTTTCTGGTCACCATATAAACGCCATCCTAAATAGTCTAAAAGAACCCGGATACCCGACCCTATTTTTGTAGTATTATCAGATAACGCACAAAGACAGCTGTATCATATGCTTTTTGTCTGCGATCAAGGAAGAGTCGAAATACTTCGGCCTTTGATGTAACTTATTGTCTTTACCAGTGAAAATTAATGGCTTCTATTTGAAAGTAGTTGTGCTAGGTGAAAATAATTATCAGGATTGGACACAGAGCTTTAATGATCAGCTGGAAAAGTATTTTGAAGAACCTATCCCTACTCTTTTCCCTTTAAAGTGTTTTGATCACCATTTATAGTTTTTGTGTTATAAAATTAAAATCCTTGCTTTATAAGCTTTGAAATCTTTTTCTCAAATTCAGGAAAAACAACTTGGTTTGGCTTAAAATCCAGCCAAAATATAAGAAATAGCACTTTCATAAACTTGAAGTCTGTAACTCTAACTTATAAGTCCCAGATTTTAAACTGTGTATTTATTATTTCTTTATACCTGTATTCTTCCCCCCCACCCAAAAAAATATTCTAATTTAATCAAACATTTGTTCTAATTCAAGACAACCAGTCTGGTTTCTGGAAATAGAAGTTCTAAAAATAGAAACTAGGTCACGATTCTCAAATTTAAACTGGAATTCATGAAAAATTAAAATTTTATGAGGTAATTAGCCCTAGGCCTAGTCTTTCTTATTTTTTCTGCCAGTTCGTTATATTTTAAAACCTTTTGTTTCTGTGTATGTTTATAGGTGAGATAATAACCTACAAATTCCTTAATGAGATTCTCATCCAGCTGAATCAGAAAGCAACAAAGCTCTTTTTATAAAGGAAGGCAAACAATCTGACAGATTTTGCCACAAAAGATGATGTCGGCAGCCTATGTGATCTCACAGGAGGAAGGCTTCTGAAATCCTACATATCAGATGTGTCTAACCATCACCTCAATCTCTCCTTCCAAGTTAAATGGATGGAGAGACCTTTCTTCCAATCTTCTCAGTGCTGATGCTGTTGTGTAGAATAATAATGATCTCGCAAGCCTACCCACTAGTACCTAAGAACTGCTAATGGATGATGGTGAAACTCTCTTCACATAGGTATCAAAGGAATGGTATGCAGGTGAAAACTCACCTCTGATGACAAGGAAGGGCAACAGCATATACTTCCTAATACAAATTAAGGAGTAAATAGTCTCAACTTCAAGGCAGTTTTGAGACTTAAATTTTATGACTGAGACTGCATTTAAAATGTGCTCAATACAAGCGGATGAATGTGGAAAGAACATGATAGAGAAGATGAATGGACAAAGCTCTAAACATCTCATGGAGCCAAGAACATTTTAAAGCTAATTCAGTTTCCATGCAAAAGCTCTGGACACTTAAAGTACTGAGGTGGCACACACTTAGAGTGAGCAGGGATTGATTGCCACTGAGCTTGATTCTTCTAAAGCTTGTTCATTGACTAGGCTAGTGAACATGACTAGTACTGGCATGTTCTTTACCAGAGGCAGCCACAACAGGAGTAGCATAGTAATTGTAATTCTGGCCAACCTAGATCACCCCATCAATTTACTTTATTTTCAGTCCATTTTACATCATTTTAACATGAAATATTAAACATTTTGAACATTTTCCATCCCGATATTCCACATGAAAAAAAAACATCCTTGAAAATCAAAGTTTGGTCTCATTTTTATACTTTTTCACAATTCTTATATACATGAACACAGGAGCTGGACCACATAGTTAATCAATCCAATTTACTTCATTTTCAACTGAATTTACACAATTTTAAAGAGCTGGACCCCCTAGACTACCCCATCAATTTACATCATTTCAGTCAATTTTACATCATTTTAACATCATATTCATATTACTTTAAAGAGAAATGTAAATGGAAAAATGGAAAATAAATATAATCAAACCGTTAAAAAAGTAGACTTGGATCTAGGAATTGAATACAAAATTAAACCAATGAAATGTACAAAAACTAAATATGGAAGTTAACTCTTTATTACTATTAATTTTAAAATTGAGGTGGTTGATATCTTTGCACTAAAACGATTTGATTCTACAGCAGCTGATTTTGAAAGGAAATTTTAAAAATTAGGCAAAGGTATGATTTTAAAGGCTAATGGAAGAAAAGGGAAATATTATAACAATTATTTAGAAATCGATATCAAACTATACACAAAATATTAAATCATATTAAATTATTATATTTTATCAGTAGTATAGAAAGAAAAGAATATAATTAAACTATTTTTTTAATTACATCAAAAATTCTTATTTCAGAAGACCTGTTTTGATCTTAAAACTCATGATGGGAAATTGTAAAAATGTCCGAAATTTTTATTTAAAATGGCGTGAATTCAATGGAAAAGTGGGTAAATTGGATTGATTAATGATGTGGTCCAGATCTTGTGTTCTTGTACCTGAAAATTGCAAAAAAAAGTACAGAAAAGAAAATATAAAAAAAAATGTGAAAAAGTATAGAAATGAGACCAAACTTTCATTTCCAAATACTTTTTTTCAATTTAAATGTTGAGATGGAAAATGTTTAAGATGTTAATATTTAATGTTAAAATGATGTAAAACGGACTCAAAATAATGTAAATTGATGGGGTGATCTAGATGGTCCAGCTTTTTAAAATGGTGTGAATTCAATTGAAAATAGGTAAAAAGATTGATTAATGATGTGGTCCAGCTCCTTTGTTCATGTATATGAAAATTGTGAAAAGTATAAAAAAAGCATGCTATTTGATGTTAAAATGACATAAAATGGACTGAAAATGATGTAAATTGATGGAGTGATATAGGTGGTCCAGAATCAGCAATTACTATATTATGAACATGGTCAATCGCTATCATTTTTTGCATAATCTTAAAGGTTGAATTGCAGTAGAAGGGAACATAAAACTCCTTTGCTAAATTCATGTAAACTTCAGACACAGGATTTTAAAGGCATGCACTAGTTAAGGCTAGAATATTTTTTCTGTCACATCAGCTTCCGCATTTGTTCCAACATAGATTCTTTTGAGAGCCAAAAAACCTTTAGTCTTGGATGGGTCATATATACCTAACGGCATTTTTTTCGACTACCTCTGGACCCAGGAAATTTCAAAGGATGGTCTCAAATAAGTGGAGACATTTTTGCAAAGGCAGTGAAGCCTAACCCCCTCCACTAACTCCCCCAACCCGGAAACTGCAACTTTGTTGCCTTGAATTTTTTTAAAAAGTAGACTTTAAATGCTCTTCACAGTTCTAAAATGTGTAGAACTACAGACTCAAGGGACAGACAACACTGTGTGAGCTGTGATGTATTTTGATGAATGCTGTATATAGTTGAATACCCTGGGGACAAACTTGTAACATTCTAAGGGTATTTCCTTCAGTCCACTAGATATGCTCAGAGCAAGGTTATGGCAGACACATCTGACAATAACAATATGTAGATTGCCAATTTTCTCTAGAACCTTCAACCTCTTTATCTCTCCCATATTCACAGAGTCATTATATTATCCAATTCTCTTTTGGAATATTTCTGATTTGAAGCTTTTTACCTACTTCTTCTTTAATGTTTTGAGCTGTTGCTGATGGCACCTCAATGAGCCCTAATAAGTAATTGCACATATATTTGAGCTGAGGACACCAGAAGCAAGCTACAGTGGCCATACATTTAACAGCAGGTATGTCTATTGATTCATCCAAAGAGATTGAAAACTATTCCCCCTGAATTTTCTCTGAGAGAGACTGATTTGCAGCAGGGGCTAATTTTTTCACAGCCATAATTTGTATTTATCACAGCTGCAAGTAATTTTACTTGCAATCACGGAATCAGGCATGGGCTCTATGATCCTTAAAGACATGTTATGCTCTGTAATGAAAGCACTGACTTCATCATGGCATTTCTGACATTCTTTTCATGACATCATACTCTTCTAAAGTTCAACATTATTTGACAATGTTTTTGATAGGTTGGTTGTGTGCTGCTTTGCATCAAAGTTCTAGATGTCAAATTAAATTCTGGGTTTGATGTAACTTTTGCTATAACGTTTTTACTTTATCTTTTACAAACCCTGCAAAGGACCTGCATACCATTCTTTTAATCCTTCTGAATCCAATTTTGCAGGTCTTTGCCAGAAATCCAATAACAACTGAATAAGTACCTGTATATCTTTTCCTTTTTTGGCTTTGTTTGGATAGTCATATCATCCTTAACACATTTCGCATCAGTCTTCAGACTCTTCAAATCTAAGCAATTCAGGTTTCTTATCATTTTTTTTTTTTGTCTACTGAAATCATATCCAGATTGCAGTTTCTGCTGTTATTCTGCACAGGTTTGCTAGGATATTTGCATTCTTTTCAGTTATCTTTACAGTCTTCATTAATGCTTATTGCAAGTGCAGACCTAAAAAGATACTAATTCTAGAATGCTCTGTATAGAAGACCTTTTCTCAACCAACAGAAGGATCAGTAGCTGAAAATAAACTGAAGGAAATGCAGGGTATTTTACCAGACTTTGTTCACAAATTTATATGGTCCTGCAGAACATTCTTTGAAAATTGCTTTAAGGGTATTAACAAAGAAATGAAAATACAAACAGTATGCTGACAGCTACAATAAATGTTTAGTAACTTTAGTAAGTTTTTGCAACTGGAACATAGTTTGTTTTTTTTTTAAACTGGACATCTTATGCTCACGCACTGAAAAATTGGAAGCAATTTTAAACTAGCCTATGCCAGGCTGAAAACCAGATAATATTTTAAAAAATGTACAGCCTTTGAAAAAATACAGGCTGTGTTGTACCTTTCAAATATAAATATTTCTCTTTTAGACAGGTCAGCATAGTAATACACGACCTACTACAATTCCAAACAAATGCTTTGCTCCTAATAAATATAAGCCTTCAGAGAAATGTAGGGTAGGACTCAACTTTTTTTCTTTTTTTTACAATTTGGAGTGCAAAGTGTGACTCAATCAACTTAGGGTATAAGAATAAAGACTTAGGAATGCTAAGAACTGTGTCTAGACATAATCTTTCTTCCTGCAAAACAAAAAATAAGGTAAAAGTTAGCCTGGAAAATAGTGTAAAAAATGCAGGAAAATTCTGTAAAAAAATTCTAGACATACAATATAGTAGCACATAACCAGACAATATTGGCAAATCCCAAGTCTTTGGTACATTAAAATAAAGTAGCAATCCATCTATCAAACCATAACCTAAGCTCAAATATGGAATTTCCAACTTCCATTCTTTACATGAAAAGCTCACAATTTTGTCAAATAGCTAAAACTGACAAACTTGCTTGCATAAATTTTTAGGTAAATATTTTGCAATTCATATTATTGACCAACAAATAAAGTGAACATACCACTAGATGCCATTTCTTATGCTCTTTCTGAATGTAATAATTGATTTTCTTGCAAATTCAGTGTTAAACCCTTTTAGGACCATTGATAACAATAATTTCATTCTACACTTTTTGGATATGAAAATGCATTATAACATTTGTTTCAAACTTACTATTTAGCTCTAAATCCATTTTTAAAAGTTGTACAATTCACAAATATTGATTTGTCAAGATTAAGTTGATTTTAAAAAAATCAAAATCAATCTACTACGTTTTTTCTTTATTCTATTAGACTGCTTAAAAGCTGCCATTTCACCTATATCTAAAAAAATGTCAAAGCCAACAAAAGGAACATGGCAGACAGAAAAATAGAGAAATTGTATAGAATATTTTATCCAGCTTAATCTTGATGAATTGCTGATTGTGAATTATATAACTTTAAAAAATTGATTTAAAATCCAATAGAAAGTTTGAGATTCATGGTTTAGGCCTTCTTTATACCTGAAAATAAGATTTTTTTTTTTCAAAAAGGGCTTAAATTTGAGTTTGCAAAAGAAGCAATGTCAAGCAATTTGTAAAGGGCATAAAAAAGGCATCAAATCAAATATTTGCTTTATTCATAAATCACTAATATGAATAGCAAAATATTTAGGACCAATTTTTACTTCACTGTTTAAGATTGCATAGCCAAAGTTGCAATTGTTTTCCATAAGCCTACCTTACAAATGACATATTCCTAGTCAGGAGCACTAACTTAAGAGGGTATCTCATTTAGAGAAGGCAGTGCTGTTAGCAGTGACAAAAACTCAGAGGTTGGAGAAAATGTCCAAAATGTCTTTTTCAAAATGTGAAAATGTCTTTTTATGATGATTAATAAGTCATTTAATATAATCCAATATGAACTTCAAAATTTTTTCAAGGAAACTTTTCACCATATATATATATATATATATATATATATATATATATATATATATATATATATATATATATATATATATATATATATATATATATATATATATATATATATATATTTCTTTATGGATTTTTTTTCAAACATTTATTTTCTTTTTTTTTAATTCATTGTCTCTAATTGCTCATGATGTCATTCTCTGTGCATGTTTATTTAATTCTTTTGTTATTGTGGTATTTATTTTGTCATTCTGCTTTGTGTGGTAGGCCATGGATTCAGTATTTGATCTTCAAATAGTCTTACTTATGTTGTAAATATTGATAGGGTTACAAAAACCACAAGCTGTGCTTCTCTGTAGTGACCCAGTGTGGACTATTTTATTTGTTACACATAGTATATCAATAAATTGAACTGAATTAAAGGAGGTGCAGCAGCAGCATATATTCCAAGGCATTATAATCAGATAAGGTGCCTTAAATTCTTATCAGTGATAACAGTACTGCCTCCTCTAAAGGAGATACCTTCTATCTTCTATTTAAAGATATAATAAAACAGATAATTTTGATTTTGAAGTGATTAATTTCCCATTCCCTGAAAGTAATAGGCTATACACTCAAATATCAAATATTCAGCATTTTACTCACAGTTACTTAGATATGCAAGGATTTATAGTAATTATATTGATTTTAAAAATAGATGTACAATTTTAAGCCAAAAATTGATTTTAAGAGGTTTTCCTGCAAATAAATTAACTTGGCAATTTAAAAGATTTGGTTTTCATTGTAATGAACTTTTAAATAAATAACAAAAGAATTATCTTGAAATAGTTAGTGAAATCTTTGGTTGATTTTGATTTTCCTTGTTACTGACTTTGTCATGTCCCTATGTTTTGACAATGGATTTCTGGAGGATTTTGCATATATTGTATTTTTAAAAGGTCTTATTTTGTATTCATTTCCTTGAATTTTATCTAGGTCACATTTACATCAATACAGAAAATTTGATATAGTAT
>NC_088863.1:14249444-14268426 GCF_032884065.1 Artemia franciscana
TTTTTAGTTTTTTCAGTTTTTTTTTTAGTTTTTTATTGGTTTTTACCTTTATAGTTTTTTTAGTTTTTTAGCTTTTTTATTTTTTTTATTAGTTTTTAGTTTTTTTTGTAGTTTTTGCCTTTTTTTAGTTTTTTCAGTTTTGACGTCACCTGATCCAGTTTTTTCAGGTGACGTCACCTGACACATCCATCCATCCATCCATCCACAGACAACTTATTTTTATATATATATATATATAAAAATAAGTTGTCTGTGTGTGGATCTGTGGATCAGGTGTCGTCATGTTTGTTCGCATATGACGTCTGAATTATTTCACACTAATACAAAAGAAGAAAAAAACTAAAAAAGGTAAAAACTACAAAAAAAACTAAAAAGAAAAAAAAACTAAAAAAGCTAAAAAACTAAAAAAAACTAAAAAAAGGTAAAAATCTAATAACTAAAAAAAACTGAAAAAAATAAAAAAAGGCAAAAACTACAAAAAAAATAAAAACTAATAAAAAAACTAAAAACGCTAAAAAACTAAAAAAACTAAAAAAAACTAAAAAAAAGGTAAAAAACTAAAAAAAACTAAAAACTAAAAAAGAAAAAAAACTAAAAAAAAGAAAAAACTGAAAAATAAAAGAGAAAAAGAAAACTAAAAAAATATGAATAAATATATATAAAAATAAGTTGTTTGTGGGTTATGTCTGTCTGTCTGTCTGTCGAGTGACGTCGTGTTTGTCCGCATATGACGTCTGAATTATTTCACACTAATACAAAAGAAGAAAAAAAACTAAAAAAGGTAAAAACTACAAAAAAAACTAAAAAGAAAAAAAACTAAAAAAGCTAAAAAACTAAAAAAAACTAAAAAAAGGTAAAAAACTAAAAACTAAAAAAAACTGAAAAAACTAAAAAAAGGCAAAAACTAAAAAAAAACTAAAAACTAATAAAAAAAACTAAAAAAGCTAAAAAACTAAAAAAACTAAAAAAACTAAAAAAAGGTAAAAAACAAAAAAAAACTAAAAACTAAAAAAGAAAAAACTAAAAAAAGGAAAAAACTGAAAAATAAGAGATAAAGAAAACTAAAAAAATATTAATAAATATAAAAAATATAAATATAAATATAATATAAATTAGCAATCAACAAAGCACCGAGACACAAATGACGACCGGGACACAGGGAGTATAAATGACGACCAGGGCATAAGTAAAAAAAAAAAAACTAAAAAAATGGTAAAAAACTACAAAAAAGCTAAAAACTAATAAAAAAACTAAAAAATCTAAAAATCTAAATAAACTAAAAAAGAAAAAAAAGAAAAAAGGAAAAAAATAAAGGAGAAAAACAAAACTAAAAAACGAATGTATATACAGACCGGGACACCGGGATACAAATGACGACCGGGACACAGGGAATATAAATGACGACCGGGACACAGGGACATAACTACAAAGGGGACGCCGGGGTGCACAGGGGGATATACAAATGACGATGGCGACTCAGGGAATGGTCGATTAGCAATCACCATCAACAAAGCTCAAGGGCAATCATTAGAATCATGAGGTATAGATCTGAATACGGATTGTTTTCCCATGGACCATTATATGTTGCATGTTCAAGAGTCGGTAAACCTTACAATCTATTTATATGCACAGACAATGGGACAGCAAAGAATGTTGTATATTCGCAAGTTTTACGTAGTTAAAAACATATATATATATATATATATATATATATATATATATATATATATATATATATATATATATATATATATATATATATATATATATATATATATATATATATATATATATATATATATATATATATATATATATATATGTTTTTAACTACGTAAAACTTGCGAATATACAACATTCTTTGCTGTCCCATTGTCTGTGCATATAAATAGATTTTCAGGTTTACCGACTCTTGAACATGCAACATATAATGGTCCATGGGAAAACAATCCGTATTCAGATCTATACCTAATGATTCTAATGATTGCCCGTGAGCTTTGTTGATGGTGATTGCTAATCGACCATTCCCTGAGTCGCCATCGTCATTTATATATCCCCCTGGGCACCCCGGCGTCCCCTTTGTAGTTATGTCCCTGTGTCCCGGTCGTCATTTATATTCCCTGTGTCCCGGTCGTCATTTGTGTCCCGGTGTTCCAGTCTGTGATTTCTCTTTGAGTGTCCCAGGCGTCATTTATATTCCTTGTGTCCCGGTGTCCCGGTCGTCATTTATATCCCCCTGTGCCCCCCGGCGTCCCCATTGTAGTTGTGTCCCTGTGTCCCGGTCGTCATTATATTCCCTGTGTCCCGGTCGTCATTTGTATCCCGGTGTCCCGGTCTGTATATACATTCATTTTTTAGTTTTGTTTTTCTCCTTTATTTTTTTCCCTTTTTCTTTTTTTTCTTTTTTAGTTTATTTAGATTTTTAGATTTTTAGTTTTTTCATTAGTTTTTAGTTTTTTTGTAGTTTTTAACATTTTTTAGTTTTTTTAGTTGTTTTTTTTTACTTATGTCCTGGTCGTCATTTATACTCCCTGTGTCCCGGTCGTCATTTGTGTCTCGGTGCTTTGTTGATTGCTAATTTATATTATATTTATATTTATATTTTTTATATTTATTAATATTTTTTTAGTTTTCTTTTTCTCTTATTTTTCAGTTTTTTCCTTTTTTTTAGTTTTTTCTTTTTAGTTTTGTTTTTTTTTGTTTTTTACCTTTTTTAGTTTTTTTAGTTTTTTAGTTTTTTAGCTTTTTTAGTTTTTTTATTAGTTTTTAGTTTTTTTTTTTAGTTTTTGCCTTTTTTTAGTTTTTTCAGTTTTTTTTAGTTTTTAGTTTTTTACCTTTTTTTTAGTTTTTTTTAGTTTTTTAGCTTTTTTAGTTTTTTTTCTTTTTAGTTTTTTTTGTAGTTTTTACCTTTTTTAGTTTTTTTTCTTCTTTTGTATTAGTGTGAAATAATTCAGACGTCATATGCGGACAAACACGACGTCACTCGACAGACAGACAGACAGACATAACTCACAAACAACTTATTTTATATATATTTATTCATATTTTTTTAGTTTTCTTTTTCTCTTTTATTTTTCAGTTTTTTCCTTTTTTTTAGTTTTTTTCTTTTTTAGTTTTTAGTTTTTTTTTAGTTTTTTACCTTTTTTTAGTTTTTTTTAGTTTTTTTAGTTTTTTAGCTTTTTTATTTTTTTATTAGTTTTTATTTTTTTTGTAGTTTTTGCCTTTTTTTATTTTTTCAGTTTTTTTTTAGTTATTAGATTTTTACCTTTTTTAGTTTTTTTTAGTTTTTCAGCTTTATTAGTTTTTTTTTCTTTTTAGTTTTTTTTTGTAGTTTTTACCTTTTTTAGTTTTTTTCTTCTTTTGTATTAGTGTGAAATAATTCAGACGTCATATGCGGACAAACATGACGTCACCTGATCCACAGATCCACACACAGACAACTTATTTTTATATATATAGATATATATTTAACTACGTAAAACTTGCGAATATACAACATTCTTCGCTGTCCTATTGTCTGTCCATATAAATAGATTGTCAGGTTTACCAACTCTTGAACATACAACATAATAATTGTCCATGGGAAAACAATTCGTATTCATATCTATACCGCATTTTTCTAACGATTGCCCTTGAGCTTTGTTGATGGTGATTGCTAATCGAACATTCCCTGTGTCCCCGTCGTCATCTATATATCCCCCTGTGCCCCCGGCGTCCCCGTTGGAGTTGTATCCCTGTGTCCAGGTCGTCATTTATATTCCCTGTGTCCCGGTCGTCTTTTGTGTCCCGGTATCCCAGTCTGTAATTTCTCTTAGAGTGTCCTGGTCATCATTTATATAGATACTAGCTGTTGGGGTGGCGCTTCGCGCCACCCCAACACCTAGTTGGTGGGGGCACTTCGCGCCCCCCCCCAAGCCCCCCCGCGCGCGTAAGTCGTTACGCGCCATATTAGTTACGCGCCATTGTAGTTGTGTCCCTATGTCCCACCTGTGAATATAGATAGGTTTACCGACTCTTGAACATGCAACATATAATGGTCCATGGGAAAACAATCCGTATTCAGATCTATACCTCATGATTCTAATGATTGCCCTTGAGCTTTGTTGATGGTGATTGCTAATCGACCATTCCCTGAGTCGCCATCGTCATTTATATATCCCCCTGTGCACCCCGGCGTCCCCTTTGTAGTTATGTCCCTGTGTCCCGGTCGTCATTTATATTCCCTTTGTCCCGGTCGTCATTTGTGTCCCGGTGTTCCAGTCTGTGATTTCTCTTTGAGTGTCCCGGGCGTCATTTATATTCCTTGTGTCCCGGTGTCCCGGTCGTCATTTATATCCCCCTGTGCCCCACGGCGTCCCCATTGTAGTTGTGTCCCTGTGTCCCGGTCGTCATTTATATTCCCTGTGTCCCGGTCGTCATTTGTATCCCGGTGTCCCGGTCTGTATATACATTCGTTTTTTAGTTTTGTTTTTCTCCTTTATTTTTTTCCTTTTTTCTTTTTTTTCTTTTTTAGTTTATTTAGATTTTTAGATTTTTTAGTTTTTTGATTAGTTTTTAGTTTTTTTGTAGTTTTTACCATTTTTTTAGTTTTTTTAGTTTTTTTTTTACTTATGTCCTGGTCGTCATTTATACTCCCTGTGTCCCGGTCGTCATTTGTGTCTCGGTGCTTTTTTTTAGTTTTTTTAGTTTTTTAGCTTTTTTAGTTTTTTTATTAGTTTTTAGTTTTTTTTTTTAGTTTTTGCCTTTTTTTAGTTTTTTCAGTTTTTTTTAGTTTTTAGTTTTTTACCTTTTTTTTAGTTTTTTTTAGTTTTATAGCTTTTTTAGTTTTTTTTCTTTTTAGTTTTTTTTGTAGTTTTTACCTTTTTTATTTTTTTCTTCTTCTTTTGTATTAGTGTGAAATAATTCAGACGTCATATGCGGACAAACACGACGACACTCGACAGACAGACAGACAGACATAACCCACAAACAACTTATTTTTATATATATTTATTCATATTTTTTTAGTTTTCTTTTTCTCTTTTATTTTTCAGTTTTTTCCTTTTTTTTAGTTTTTTTCTTTTTTAGTTTTTAGTTTTTTTTTAGTTTTTTACCTTTTTTTAGTTTTTTTTAGTTTTTTAGCTTTTTTAGTTTTTTTATTAGTTTTTATTTTTTTTTGTAGTTTTTGCCTTTTTTTATTTTTTCAGTTTTTTTTTAGTTATTAGATTTTTACCTTTTTTTTAGTTTTTTTTAGTTTTTTAGCTTCTTTAGTTTTTTTTTCTTTTTAGTTTTTTTTGTAGTTTTTACCTTTTTTAGTTTTTTTCTTCTTTTGTATTAGTGTGAAATAATTCAGACGTCATATACGGACAAACACGACGTCACTCGACAGACAGACAGACAGACATAACCCACAAACAACTTATTTTTATATATATTTATTCATATTTTTTTAGTTTTCTTTTTCTCTTTTATTTTCAGTTTTTTTCCTTTTTTTTAGTTTTTTTCTTTTTTAGTTTTTAGTTTTTTTTAGTTTTTTACCTTTTTTTAGTTTTTTTTAGTTTTTTTAGTTTTTTAGCTTTTTAGTTTTTTTATTAGTTTTTATTTTTTTGTAGCTTTTGCCTTTTTTTTATTTTTTTCAGTTTTTTTTTAGTTATTAGATTTTTACCTTTTTTTTAGTTTTTTTTAGTTTTTTAGCTTTTTTAGTTTTTTTTTCTTTTTAGTTTTTTTTGTAGTTTTTACCTTTTTTAGTTTTTTTCTTCTTTTGTATTAGTGTGAAATAATTCAGACGTCATATGCGGACAAACATGACGTCACCTGATCCATCCACACATCCACAGACAGACAACTTATTTTTATATAGATAGATAGATATAGATACAGTTTCATTTCAGTTTTTTTTCTTTTTTAGTTTTTTCTTTTCTTATTTTTTTCTTTTTTAGTTTTTCTTTTTTAAGTTTCTTCTTTTTATTGATAATAAACCTCAAAATTTTGGGTATCTGTTTTAAGGTTTTCGAATTACCTTAATGTTTTGTCAAAATATATTGAAACATTTGTGGAATTCCCCAGTTTTTTTAGTTTTTTCTTTTTTTTTTAGCTGTTTAGGTTTTTTTTAGTTTTTTTTTCTTTTTAGTTTTTTACCTTTTTATTTTTTTTACATTTTTCCTTTTTAAGTTTTTTTCTTTTTTTAATTTTTTATTTAGTTTTTTTAGTTTTTTCTTTTTAGTTTTGTTTTTAGTTTTTTACCATTTTTGTTTTTTCGAATTACTTTAACCTATTGTCATTTTTTCAATTTTTAATTTTTTTTTAGTTTTTTCTTTTTAGTTTTTTTTTAGTTTTTTACCATTTTTCTTTTTTCGAATTACTTTAATCTATTGTCAAAATATTTCGAAATATTTATGCAATTTCCAGTTTTTACATTTTAGTTTGTTTTCTTTTATATATATAGAAGATATAATCTGGCGTAACGGACAGACAACTTATTTTTATATATATAGATATATATATATATATATGAGCAATAGTTGTATATGTATGTATGTATGTGTACATTTTCTCGAAAACGGCTACATAGTTTTTCAGGAAAATTGGCATCCTGGGTATTCCGGACTTAAAAAAAAACCATCTAGATGAGTCAGGAGTTTGAGAAAATTCGTTAACAGCCTTAATTTTAGGGGGAAAATAGCAAGTGACGTCATTTTTATATATATATATATCAGTATTGCAATGACGTTGTCATACTTGTCACACTTATGTGCAAAAATTGAAGGTTTCATGTATGAAGGAGACTACATTACATTGCTTAAAGGGCAAAAAACTGGTAATTGCAAAAACTAAAAACCTCAAAAAAGAACAACAAAAAATTTTATGCTTAGTAGAAATCGATGTATGAAATTGGACTTGCGGCAATATTCAAATTTCTTTAAATATTCAGTATGAAAAGACATTAAATTGCGTAAAGAGCGACAAACAGGTAGTTGCAAAAATATTTGTGTATATTTTAACAAGGGATTATGACAATTCAAAAACCTTAAAAGAGAAAAACTTAAAGTTGGAGCTTAGCAGAAATCTTTGTTAGAAAAACATCATTATCGAATTTCTTTTCTCATAAGTATGCGTAATGCCTTTTTAAGACATTAAAATGGAAAAAAAAATTTAAGGTACGTTAAGAATCGAGTGGATAAAATCCACTCGCTACATGATTAAGCTTACGGGTTTGAACGCAACCAGTTATACAATGTCAGTACGAAGGCCCAAAAAATGAACTTGCAATAATTACAAATGATGATTCTCCATTTTGAGAGGGGATTACAACAATTCAAAAACCTTATAAAAGAAAACCAAAAGTTTCAAACATAGTACATATCGTAGTTTGAAATTGGAGAAGTGTCAATAATCAAATATTTTGAAGACACAGTATGGAAAGAAATAAAATTGCGTAAATAGCAAAAAAATGGTAATTGCAAAAATATTTGTAAATTTTTTAACAAGGGATTATGACAATTCAAAAACCTTAAAAAAGAAAACCTTTTTGAACTATTTAAGCTGACAATGTTACTTACCTTCTTCACCCGTCTAACTTATTGACTTTATTAACGTCTAATTTAATATTAAAATTGTTTCTTCAAATATTCAAGATTTTGCTATGTGTTTCAAAAGTATATGTTTACTATATGTTTCTATAAAAGTTGGATTTTACCAAAGATTTATGGTTTTGTAGAAAAAATTGCTAATTGATAAAAAAAAAGCCTTATGCCTTTTAATTTAACCTAGCATAACTAAAGCAAAACAAACTTAATTAACTTTGTGTAAGATTTAGCCATATTTGGCTAAACCAACCAGCCATAACTTGCTTCGGCCTAATTTCTCTTCTACGGCCTCTTGATCATCTTTCTGGGGCAAACGCAAAGCAGGTAGTCCCACACTAAAGCTGGAAAAGGTTATAAGAAAGGACTAAGAAGAAAAAAATTGAAATTCCACGAGAGAGAGTAAAACGTGAAGTGTCAAAACGACGGTTGGAGGGGGGTGTGCACAGCTGTGTTAACCTTAGCTGGCTTGGTGCACCAATGGGTTGCTAGGAGTATACTAGCAGAATGTTCATACTAGGCTCAGCTGTACAATACTAGTGAACCGTTTCGAAATTTTTAACTGAAAGTAGGCCTAAAGAGTGACATTAAAACTGAAAACGAACAGAAATTATTCCTTATATGAAAGAGGCTGTCCCCTTCTCAACGCGCCACTCTTTACGCTAAAGGTTCTTATGGTTTTCAAAAGTAGAGCTGTGGGAAAGAGTCAAGCTTTAGCGTAAATAGCGGGGCGTTGACGAGGGGACAGCCCCTTTTATATACGGAATAATTTCTGTTCGTTTAAGTTTTAATGTCGCTCCTTACTTTCAGTTAAAAGAACCAAAAGAAAATTGAGACAGACCGTCAAACTTTAGAATAAAGAACAAGGCAATGGAGAGGGATAACCTTTCGTATACAGAATCATTTCTGTTCGTTTTGAGTTTTAATATTGTTCCTTACTTTCAGTTAAAAATAACTTTTTTATTTAATTTGTGATTATTTTTAAAATAAGCCGGTAATTTTCATTGAAGGGACCAAAAACAGAAATTCGCAATTATTATAAATAATTATTCTCTATTTTGACAAGGGATTATAACAAACAAAAAAACCTAAAAAAAGAAAACCAAAAGTTTGAAGCTTAGTAGGCTACTTATCGTTTATATTCCCTGTGTCCCGGTCGTCATTTGTGTCCCAGTGTCCCGGTCTGTAGTGTCATCTTATAATGACATCTTATATACTTTATAATGACGTCAAATGCAAACCCACAAACAAACAAACATGCAACTTATACAACTTATTAATATATATAGATAGATTTCTTTTTTAATATTTTTTTTTCTTTTTTAGTTTTTTCTTTTCTTAGTTTTTTTCTTTTTTAGTTTTTCTTTTTTTTAGTTTCTTCTTTTTATTGATTTGTTTTCTTCAATTTGTCAATGTTCATTCTAACATTGACACTCGGAAAAATCTTTACGTGCCAAGCATGCTAAAGCTCCAACAATTTATAATAAACCTCAAATTTTGGGTATCTGTTTTAAGGTTTTCGAATTACTTTAATCTATTGTAAAAATATATTGAAATATTTGTGCAATTCCCAATTTTTTTTAGTTTTTTCTTTTTTTTTCGTTTTTTAGCTTTTTTTAGTTTTTTTTCTTTTTAGTTTTTACCTTTTTTTATTTTTTTTTATTTTTTTTACGTTTTTCTTTTTAGGTCTTTTCTTTTTTTAATTTGTTTTATTTTTTAGTTTTTTAGTTTTTTTCTTTTTAGTTTTTTGTTAGTTTTTTGCCTTTTTATTTTTTCAGTTTTCTTTTTCATCTTCTTTTTTCAGCGTCACTATGAAATACATAACGCGGAACCTTTTTTTTTTTTTAACTAAAATCTGGTAGGCATTGAGGACCTTATCCAAGTCAAAATCCCAAACCCAATCATCATCGCTATCATTTTCAGTTTTGATACGTTTTGACTCTCGCTGTCCAGGTGGATTTTCATCTAACTGCGCGGTTTTGCGCTCTTTTTTTGAGGATTGACTCCACCTTTTTGCCAGATGATTTACCTTCAACTCTTTTCATCTTCTCATCGTGGGAATTTCTTTATAAAGCTGCTTCTGCCTAGCTTATCCAAGTACTAAACCGTCAAAAGTTCAGACATTATGGAACAATTTTGAAAGCATATGGGTAATGATTGCAGATAGGATTTCTGTCCCTAGTGATTTATGACTAGTTTTAGTGACTGTTTTTCCATAAGGATTTTCATCTGATAGTAAAAATTGTCGATTTTTCTCTTTAAAAAACATTTCACCACTTAGTTATCTGTCAAGAATTCATTTGACATATTTGGTCCTTATAAATGGGCTACTGTTCTATCTACAAGGTCGTCAGAAGCTCACATTTGTATCTTACTTTGTACTTATCCCAAACTAATTAATATGTTAAAAAGTATTTTGAAAGAGTTGTGAAAGAACCCCTTTGAAGTCAGGAAAGCCGGTGTTGCATTCTAATTAGGCATTCCGAGGCGTTTCGTAGAAGAGCTGGAGATGTCATTGTCTTACATAAAATACCACTCGAGAAAAGCTCAACATATCCCTCGGGGAATAACGATACTCGGAATAGACAAGGGAAAGAATACAAAATTAAGAAAGCTGATATCCAAGAATAAGGGAGACAACTTTCAAGGGTTTCTAGACAAAATCAATATGACATTAAGGCCTTTCATGAAACTAAATGAAGAGTCGGAGGTGCAGCTGATACTATAAAATGCTAAAAGCTGTCTTCCAGAAGCATAATTTGGAAGAAGCAGAGGAAAAAACCTAATATTTTGGTGATCTCAAAACAAACAGATGTATCTGAAGTGATCCCATATTTACAGAAGAGCAAACATACGATTTTAAGATTTTTCCGCAAACAATTAAACCTCTTCGGATTTGAAGCATAGAAAACCATAAAATTAGACTGAAATTTGTAAAAAAAAAAAAAAAAATGAACAGCCTGAAGACCATCCCAATTTCTTACATCCCAGAAAATCCCAACAACTCTCCTTTTCCTGGGCATGATGATATGGGTGTGGACATAACTAACTTTGCAAGTCAAACCTACATAAGCAAAACAAACTTCGAAAGTTCTTTTTTAGAAAATAGGCTTGTTCGGTTGTTTGTAATTGTTAAGTAACTTCCAGTCAATCGGTCCACCTCTATAGAGGAAGCCTCGTAATTGACTGATGCACTCCACCCAACTTTGACCATAAGTTACGTGAGTTAGCTTTTCAGAGACGGGTAGATCTGTTAGATTCTCCTTGTCCTACATATAGAAAGTGACCACTTTTGTTCGGGTGATAAAGTCTTTACTTCAATAGTTCAATTTTAACAGACAGCAGAAAAGAGATATATATATATATATATATATATATATATATATATATATATATATATATATATATATATATATATATATATATATATACATATATATATATATATATATATATATATATATATATACTAGCTGTTGGGGTGGCGCTTCGCGCCACCCAGACACCTATTTGGCGGTGCACTTCGCGGCCCCCAAGCCCCCCCGGGCGCGTAAGTCGTTACGCGCCATATTGGTTACGCGCCATTGTAGTTGTGTCCCTGTGTCCCACCTGTGAATATATATATATATATATATATATATATATATATATATATATATATATATATATATATATAATATATATATATATATATATAATATATATATATATATATATATATATATATATATATATATATATATATATATATATATATATATATATATATATATATATATATAAATATATATATATATATATATATATATATATATATATATATATATATATATATATATATATATATATACATATATATATATATATATATATATATATATATATATATACATATATATATATATATATATATATATATATTTATATATATATATATATATATATATATATATATATATATATATATGTATATATATATATATATATATATATATATATATATATATATATATATATATATACATGTATATATATATATATATATATATATATATATATATATATATATACATATATATATATATATATATATATATATATATATATATATATATATATATATATATATATATATATATTGTTGCATATAAATAGATTGTCAGGTTTACTGACTCTTGAACATGCAACATATAATTGTCCATGGGAAAAACAATCCATATTCAGATCTATACCTCATTATTCTAATGATGTGTCCCAGTGTCCCGGTCGTCATTTATATATCTTCCCTGAACCCCCGTCGTCCCCTTTGTAGTTGTCACTGTGTCCCGGTCGTCATTAATATTCCCTGTGTCCCGGTTGTCCCAGTCTGTAATTTCTCTTTGAGGTTCCCGGTCGGTCATTTATATTCCCTGTATCCCCGTGGTCCCGGTCGTCATTTGTGTCCCGGTCTGTAATTTCATCAGTTGACAAACATGACGTCAGTCGACAAACAATTTCATGACGCATACAGCTCAATCCTTACAATGACGTCAGTCGACACACCTGAAGTCACTCGAGAGACCACACAGACAACTTATTTTTATATATATAGATATATAGCTGTTGGGGGGAGGCTTGGGGGGCATCGCGCCCCCAAGCCCCCGGCGCGCGTAAGTCGTTACACGTCTTATTAGTTACCTGCCATTGTAGTTGTGTCCCTGTGTCCCACCTGTGAATTGAGATAGATATAAATATATAGATTTTTTGAACTACATAAAACTTGCGAATATACAACAGTCTTCGCTGTCCAATTTAAACTACGTAAAACTTAAGAATATACAACATTCTTCCATGTCCTATTGTTTGTGCATATAAATAGATTGTTAGGTTCACCTAACTCTTGAACATGCAACATAAAATGTCCATGGGAAAAGCAATCCGTATTCAGATCTGTACCCTGATTATTCTAATGATTGCCCTTTAGCTTTGTTGATGCTGATTGCTAATCAAACATTCCCTGTGTCCCCGTCGTCATTTATATACCCCCCCTGTGCCCCCTGGCACCCCCCTTGTAGTTGTGTCCCTGTGTCCTGGTCGTAATTTATATTCCCAGTATTCCGGTCGTCATTTGTGTCCCGGTGTCCCAGTCTGTACTTTCTCTTTGAGTGTCGAGGTCGTCATTTATATTCCCTGTGTCCCAGCAACCGGTCGTCATTTGTTTCCCGGTGTCCCGGTGTGTAATTTCTCTTCGAACAATCCCTGTGTCCCGGTCGTCATTTATATATCTTCCCTGTACCCCCGTCGTCCCCTTTGTAGTTGTGTCACTGTGTCCCGGTCGTCATTTATATTCCCTGTGTCCCGGTGTCCCAGTCTGTAATTTCTCTTTGAGGTTCCCGGTCGTCATTTATATTCCCCTGTATCCCCGTGTCCCGGTCGTCATTTTGTGTCCCGGTCTGTAATTTCATCAGTTGACAAACATGACGTCAGTCGACAAACAATTTCATGACGCATACAGCTCAATCCTTACAATGACGTCAGTCGACACACCTGAAGTCACTCGACAGACACACAGACAACTTATTTATATATATATAGATATATAGCTGTTGGGGGGGGGCTTTGGGGGGGCATCGCGCCCCAAGCCCCCCGCGTGCGTAAGTCGTTACACGCCATATTAGTTACCTGCCATTGTAGTTGTGTCCCTGTGTCCCACCTGTGAATTTAGATAGATATAAATATATATTTTTTTTGAACTACAGAAAACTTGCGAATATACAACATTCTTCGCTGTCCAATTTAACTACGTAAACTTAAGAATATACAACACTTTTCCATGTCCTATTGTTTGTGCATATAAATAGATTGTTAGGTTTACCTAACTCTTGAACATGCAACATAAAATTGTCCATGGGAAAAGCAATCCGTATTCAGATCTATACCTGACTATTCTAATGATTGCCCTTTAGCTTTGTTGATGCTGATTGCTAATCAAACATTCCCTGTGTCCCCGTCGTCATTTATATATCCCCCTGTGCCCCCTGGTACCCCCTTGTAGTTGTGTCCCTGTGTCCTGGTCGTCATTTATATTCCCAGTATTCCGGTCGTCATTTGTGTCCCGGTGTCCTAGTCTGTACTTTCTCTTTGAGTGTCGAGGTCGTCATTTATATTCCCTGTGTCCAGCATCCCGGTCGTCATTTGTTTCCCGGTGTCCCGGTCTGTAATTTCTCTTCGAACAATCCCTGTGTCCCGGTCGTCATTTATATATCTTCCCTGTACCCCCGTCGGCCCCTTTGTAGTTGTGTCACTGTGTCCCGGTCGTCATTTATATTCCCTGTGTCCCGGTGTCCCAGTCTGTATTTCTCTTTGAGGTTCCCGGTCGTCATTTATATTCCCTGTATCCCCGTGTCCCGGTCGTCATCTGTGTCCCGGTCTGTAATTTCATCAGTTGACAAACATGACGTCAGTCGACAAACAATTTCATGACGCATACAGCTCAATCCTTACAATGACGTCAGTCGACACACCTGAAGTCACTCGACAGACACACAGACAAACATATTTTATATATATAGATATATAGCTGTTTGGGGGGGCTTGGGGGGGCATCGCGCCCCCAGGCCCCCCGCGCGCGTAAGTCGTTACACGCCATATTAGTTACCTGCCATTGTAGTTGTGTCCCTTTGTCCCACCTGTGAATTGAGATAGATATAAATATATATATTTTTTGAACTACATAAAACTTGCGAATATACAACATTCTTCGCTGTCCAATTTAACTACGTAAAACTTAAGAATATACAACATTCTTCCATGTCCTATTGTTTGTGCATATAAATAGATTGTTAGGTTTACCTAACTCTTGAACATGCAACATAAAATTGTCCATGGGAAAAGCAATCCGTACTCAGATCTATACCTGATTATTCTAATGATTGCCCTTTAGCTTTGTTGATGCTGATTGCTAATCAAACATTCCCTGTGTCCCCGTCGTCATTTATATATCCCCCTTTGCCCCCCGGCACCCCCCTTGTAGTTGTGTCCCTGTTTCCTGGTCGTCATTTATATTCCCAGTATTCCGGTCGTCATTTGTGTCCCCGGTGTCCCAGTCTGTAATTTCTCTTGAGGTTCCCGGTCGTCATTTATATTCCCTGTATCCCCGTGTCCCGGTCGTCATTTGTGTCCCGGTCTGTAATTGCATCAGTTGACAAACATGACGTCAGTCGACAAACAATTTCATGACGCATACAGCTCAATCCTTACAGTGACGTCAGTCGACACACCTGAAGTCGCTCGACAGACACACAGACAACTTATTTTTATATATATATAGATATATAGCTGTTGGGGGGGGGGGGGCTTAGGGGGCATCGCATCCCCAAGCCCCCCGCGCGCGTAAGTCGTTACACGCCATATTAGTTACCTGCCATTGTAGTTGCACCTAACAAACCTAACAATCTATTTATATGCACAAACAATAGGACATGGAAGAATGTTTTATATTCGTAAGTTTTACGTAGTTAAATTGGACAGCGAAGAATGTTGTATATTCGTAAGTTTTATGTAGTTCAAAAAAATATATATATTTATATCTATCTCAATTCACAGGTGGGACACAGGGACACAACTACAATGGCAGGTAACTAATATGGCGTGTAACGACTTACGCGCGCGGGGGGCTTGGGGGCGCGATGCCCCCCAAGCCCCCCCCCCCCCAACAGCTATATATCTATATATATAAAAATAGTTGTCTGTGTGTCTTTCGAGTGACTTCAGGTGTGTCGACTGACGTCATTGTAAGGATTGAGCTGTATGCGTCATGAAATTGTTTGTCGACTGACGTCATGTTTGTCAACTGATGAAATTACAGACCGGGACACAAATGACGACCGGACACAGGGAATATAAATGACGTCCTCGACACTCAAAGAGAAAGTACAGACTGGGACACCGGGGACACAAATGACGACCGGAATACTGGGAATATAAATGACGACCAGGACACAGGGACACAACTACAAGGGGGGTGCCAGGGGGCACAGGGGGATATATAAATGACGACGGGGACACAGGGAATGTTTGATTCGCAATCAGCATCAACAAAGCTAAAGGGCAATCATTAGAATAATCAGGTATAGATCTGAATACGGATTGCTTTTCCCATGGACAAATTTATGTTGCATGTTCAAGAGTTAGGTAAACCTAACAATCTATTTATATGCACAAACAATAGGACTTGGAAGAATGTTGTATATTCTTAAGTTTTACGTAGTTAAATTGGACAGCGAAGAATGTTGTATATTCGAAAGTTTTATGCAGTTCAAAAAATATATATATTTATACCTATCTCAATTCACAGGTGGGACACAGGGACACAACTACAATGGCAGGTAACTAATATGGCGTGTAACAACTTACGCGCGCGGGGGGGCTTGGGGGCACGATGCCCCCCCAAGCCCCCCCAACAGCTATATATCTATATATATAAAAATAAGTTGTCTGTGTGTCTGTCGAGTGACTTCAGGTGTGTCGACTGACGTCATTTGTAAGGATTGAGCTGTATGCGTCATGAAATTGTTTGTCGACTGACGTCATGTTTGTCAACTGATGAAATTACAGACCGGGACACAAATGACGACCGGGACACGGGGATACAGGGAATATAAATGACGACCGGGAACCTCAAAGAGAAATTACAGACAGGGACACCGGGACACAGGGAATATAAATGACGACCGGGACACAGTGACACAACTACATAGGGGACGACGGGGGTTCAGGGAAGATATATAAATGACGACCGGGACACAGGGTTTGTTCGGAGAGAAATTACAGACGGGACACCGGGAAACAAATGACGACCGGGATGCTGGGACACAGAGAATAGAAATGACGACCTCGACACTCAAAGAGAAAGTACAGACTGGGACACCGGGACACAAATGACGACCGGAATACTGGGAATATAAATGACGACCAGGACACAGGGACACAACTACAAGGGGGCTGCCAGGGGGCACAGGGGGATATATAAATGACGACGGGGACACAGGGAATGTTTGATTAGCAATCAGCATCAACAAAGCTAAAGGGTAATCATTAGAATAATCAGGTATAGATCTGAATACGGATTGCTTTTCCCATGGACAATTTTATCTTGCATGTTCAAGAGTTAGGTAAACCTAACAATCTATTTATATGCAAAAACAATAGGACATGGAAGAATGTTGTATATTCTTAAGTTTTACGTAGTTAAATTGGACAGCGAAGAATGTTGTATATTCGCAAGTTTTATGTAGTTCAAAAAATATATATATTTATATCTATCTCAATTCACAGGTGGGACACAGGGACACAACTACAATGCAGGTAACTAATATGGCGTGTAACGACTTACGCGCGCGGGGGGCTTGGGGGCGCGTTGCCCCAAAGCCCCCCCCCCCAACAGCTATATATCTATATATATAAAAATAAGTTGTCTGTGTGTCTGTCGAGTGACTTCAGGTGTGTCGACTGACGTCATTGTAAGGATTGAGCTGTATGCGTCATGAAATTGTTTGTCGACTGACGTCATGTTTGTCAACTGATGAACTTACAGACCGGGACACAAATGACGACCGGGACACGGGGATACAGGGAATATAAATGACGACCGGGAACCTCAAAGAGAAATTACAGACTGGGACACCGGACACAGGGAATATTAATGACGACCGGGACACAGTGACACAACTACAAAGGGGACGACGGGGGTTCAGGGAAGATATATAAATGACGACCGGGACACAGGGTTTGTTCGAAGAGAAATTACAGACCGGGACACCGGGAAACAAATGACGACCGGGATGCTGGGACACAGGGAATATAAATGACGACCTCGACACTCAAAGAGAAAGTACAGACTGGGACACCGGGACACAAATGACGACCGGAATACTGGGAATATAAATGACGACCAGGACACAGGGACACAACTACAAGGGGGCTGCAGGGGGCACAGGGGGATATATAAATGACGACGGGGACACAGGGAATGTTTGATTAGCAATCAGCATCAACAAAGCTAAAGGGCAATCATTAGACTAATCAGGTATAGATCTGAATACGGATTGCTTTTCCCATGGACAATTTTATGTTGCATGTTCAAGAGTTAGGTAAACTAATAATCTATTTATATGCACAAACAATAGGACATGGAAGAATGTTGTATATTCTTAAGCTTTACGTAGTTAAATTAGACAGCGAAGAATGTTGTATATTCGCAAGTTTTATGTAGTTCAAAAAAATATATATATTTATATCTATCTCAATTCACAGGTGGGACACAGGGACACAACCACATTGGCAGGTAACTAATATGGCGTGTAACGACTTACGCGCGCGGGGGGCTTGGGGGCGCGATACCCCCCATGCCCCCCCCCCAACAGCTATATATCTATATATATAAAAATAAGTTGTCTGTGTGTCTGTCGAGTGACTTCAGGTGTGTCGACTGACGTCATTGTAAGGATTGAGCTGTATGCGTCATGAAATTGTTTGTCGACTGACGTCATGTTTGTCAACTGATGAAATTACAGACCGGGACACAAATGCCGACCGGGACACGGGGATAAAAGGAATATAAATGACGACCGGGAACCTCAAAGAGAAATTACAGACTGGGACACCGGGACACAGGGAATATAAATGACGACCGGGACACAGTGACACAACTACAAAGGGGACGACGGGGGTACGGGGAAGATATATAAATGACGACCGGGACACAGGGATTGTCGAAGAGAAATTACAGACCGGGACACCGGGAAACAAATGACGACCGGGATGCTGGGACACAGGGAATATAAATGACGACCTCGACACTCAAAGAGAAAGTACAGACTGGACACCGGGACACAAATGACGACCGGAATACTGGGAATATAAATGACGACCAGGACACAGGGACACAACTACAAGGGGGGTGCCAGGAGGCACAGGGGGATATATAAATGACGACGGGGGACACAGGGAATGTTTGATTAGCAATCAGCATCAACAAAGCTAAAGGGCAATCATTAGAATAATCAGTATAGATCTGAATACGGATTGCTTTTCCCATGGACAATTTTATGTTGCATGTTCAAGAGTTAGGTAAACCTAACAATGTATTTATATGCACAAACAATAGGACATGGAAGAATGTTGTATATTCTTAAGTTTTACGTAGTTAAATTGGACAGCGAAGAATGTTGTATATTCGCAAGTTTTATATAGTTCAAAAAATATATATATTTATATCTATCTCAATTCACAGGTGGGACACAGGGACACAACTACAATGGCAGGTAACTAATATGGCGTGTAACGACTTACGCGCGCGGGGGGCTTGGGGCGCGATGCCCCCCCCAAGCCCCCCCCCAACAGCTATATATCTATATATATAAAAATAAGTGGTCTCCTCG
>NC_088863.1:14978588-15043588 GCF_032884065.1 Artemia franciscana
GTATTCAACGCAATGATAGCTTTATCATGTGCACATATTTTCTTAGAGTATTTCATCTACTCTTTTTTATATAATGCAAGTGTTTATCATTCCAATATAAAACAAATGATTAAAAACAGATAATAGACTAGGTAGTGTCCATGACTATCCGTAGAACAACTGAGTTCCAAAAATTCAGAGCCCCAGAATTCTGAGTCTTCAAAATTCTGAGTCCTAGAAATTCTGAGTTCAAAAATTAAAAGTTCGTAATTCTTTATTTTTTTTTGGGGGGGGTGGTCATTGGGGTAATTGGAAATGGGATGTGGAAGAACATGAGTTCCGTCTGAAAGAAATGTTGAAATAAACGCTAATCCTCATGAATATGATAATACAAGCAGTTACACTATGCCTATGTTATAGTTTTTGTCACCTAAAGTTCAATACTATGTCATAAATTGTATTAGTCTCAATTTGAAATAAAATGAAACGGTTTACTTTCCTTTGTCAATCTTGTTCAGACAGGTATTTAAAAATAAGATGCCAGCTGGATTACGCTAATGATTTACGTCTATTGTAGTATAGTCATCCAAGTAGGTCAATGGCCCAGTTGCCCAAATAATGGCGTAAGTTCAGAAGTATAGGCAAGCCTGAGTGCCCATATAAAGGTGTAAGTTCAGTAGTAAAGACAAGCCATAGTGCCCAAATAAGGATTTAAGTTCAGGAGCTATTATAGCAATACTACTGATTTATATACAATTGACTGAATAATGTGAAAAGTCATTATCTTTACGTTCCGCTGTTTCACATTTTGATTCTTCATAAAGTTCAAATTTAAGAATTCATCGAGAAATACAAAGAAAAAAGGAGCATTAGAAAGAATACAAATATAAGTATATACTCATAAACTAATTTTCCTTGGTTTGACGTTGTTTGTTCCTTACTCTCGCTTTTCTTTTGAATCTTAGGAGAAATTATCACTGCTTAAAGACCTTTATAAAGGCTGAAGAAATCTAAATAAATTCGCACCAGAGAATAAAAAGTGAGGCAAACATATATCAAAACAACTTGGACTTGTCGTAAGATTATAGAAACTCTGTTTGTCCACACTCAAAGGCTCGCCAATGTAATTGAGATGTCACCCACTTTCCACCGCCTAGTGCGCTTCTTAAAGTACCATACTTTTATGGCACACATGGCAGAGTCCTTGAAACAATTGACATACTTTTGCAACGATTAGCAAGTACCACCTGCTGTACGTGATTTCTAAATATCGACAGTCCCTCGGAGGAATTCTGGATATCTATATTTGGGCAAACTGTTCTATTTTGTTTTTCTCAAAAGGTTCCTTAAACATTCCTACTGGAATATTTTGTGCTGTTTCACTACCGGCTCGTTAACATGCACCATGGCATACACTAGGACGATTAGTTTCTATTGTTGGGGGAGGGGATGAGTCAGATTCAGAACCTGAAATTGTAGTTCTAGTTTACTTATTTAATTTCTTAGGATTATTGACTTGTCATCTTAGACTTTTTATTGCTCAAAATCACGATTTTAATTTTCCTTCTATGTTATATCGGCAAGTAATCCCTACTTGCTACTACTGCTACTACTACTACAACTAATCCCTAAATGTTTCAATACAAAATTCATGGAAAACAAGTGTCTCATAATTTTTGTTTGCACCTTCAAACATAAAAAACATGAAGAGTTTTTAAATAAATTTAAAATTTAATTTTTTAAATAACATGCAATTCAGGATAGATCAAACATTTTTTAGATAACATTTGTCGAGTATTTAAATCTCTAAGACGATTAAATAAAAAAATTAGTTTTTTTATCTGAAAGTAAGGAGCGACATTAAAACTTAAGACCTGGTCAATTAGTTTTGTTACTTTTGATTTGCCAAGTCCTTAGGAGTTATGTGCGGAAGGAGTTATGTGCTAACCCTCTGTTGGGTTAGCTATCAGATTTTTCTTGTTTTTCGCATTTGTTGTTTTCCAATGTGTAATTGAAGTAATTGCTGAAATTGATACTGACTTTTCATGTATTGACTTGCATTTTCACCCGAGAAACTTTGAAAATAGATTATAATTAGTTGAAAGTTCTTGAGACAGCCCTGTGTTTCCATTGCTATTCTGAAAATTTTTGGAACTTTTGGAAATAGCTTCATAATATCTGACAAGATTATAAGGTTCATGATTATAATCGTGAATACGTTTGAATTGGATCTCTTACCGCTAGGTTTAGGGAAGTTCAATGCTTATTCTTGTTTAAAATATTCAAACAGACACTGTTGCCATGATGCAAAATTTCTCAAACAGAAACTTTGTTTGCCGCTTCGTATTTTTGTTGAAGGTAAGTTAATAGATTATGTATGCTTTGATGTCTGGAAAATTTACCGCAAGTACTACTACCGCTCAAGTTTTGGTCGAAAACGTTTTTGTTCGCTGCACAAATTAATTTTGATGATTCCACTTAAAGTTCATTAAAGGTATTTTAAGTTTTGTTTTAAGATGAATGTAAGAAGGGAAAATTGATAAAAGAAGAGAATAAAGTGAATTTCAAATAAATTAAAATAATGTGAATGCTCAAAGCACATCAGGATATGAAACTCATCAATTATTTGTTGTTACCGTTTTTCCATTTCAAAACTTGGCCCTCCTACCCCTAGATTTGTTAAGTATTTTTTTTCAAAATTTTCATGAAAAATTCACTTTTTGGTATTTTTATTGAAAAAACAACAAAATCGTCCCTCCCTCCTATTGATTTTCAAGAATAAATTTTGTCTCTCCCCATATTTTCGCAAATTGAAACGCCAATGCCATTCTTTAGATTTTTCGCCAGCGCCATTCTTTAGATACAAAATGCTTTTCCAGAAAGCAGACGATTGGTCAACCAAACCCTGACCCTGGCTGATTCGGCTCAACCAAATCTCTTCTAGCTGACGGTGAATGATTTCTCTCTTGCATTCTAAAACGGTTACCTTCCCATTCCTGCATCGTCTTAAATTTTTCCTTCCTTTTTATGCTTTAAAATCAATCTATTTTTCTCTTGATCATTTGTATATTAATTATTGTTCGATTATTTATTTGATTGCGTTTCAGTCACATATTTCTCCTATTGTGAAGTTACAAAATAAAGCAATGAGAATCCTTAAGATGTTATTTTATTCCCCAGTTTCTCTTCCTGGTAAATCTCCAACTAAGAGTCTTTACAGTTATTTTAATATCATTCCGGTTAGACAAATTTTAGCTTTTCAATGTATACTTTTCCGTGTCCGTTATCTAAAGGATCTGCAACCAGATTGTTTTAAATCATTTTTTCCAGGCCCTCCCTCAGTCCGATCATATAATCCTCGTTGTCCTTTAAGTAAGCTTCCTGTGCCTTTCATTTTCTCTGAACGGCCTAGATTTCGCCTAAAGATGTTATTGCAAATCATTGGAACACATATGAATCTTTTTTTGATCCGAGTCTATCACTATTAACATTAAAAACTAAAATCAAAGCTCTGCTAATTAGTAAATATTAATTTGTGAGTAGCTCCCGGCCCTTCAGCTATCGGATAAATATTGACAATAACTTTAATAAATGTTTTTTCGGCATTTATTTTTTGGCGTGGGATAGAGTGGGAAGTGTGGTGACATCCGTTTCTTCTGGGTTTGTTTGTTTATACTGTTTGTATTGTCGCCCGGCTTTCGAGCCAGTCTACCTGCCGGGGGATGTTATGTGAATAGTTTTGAATATGTATAGCTAAAGATTAATAAAGAACAGAAGCATTGAAAAGCGTTCTAGAAAGAAAATGACACTTACCTGTGTGTGCAATCCAGGGGTCCAAAATCTCTTGATCCAACAAGATTGGGTCTTGCTTACTGACAGCTCTGGCCTGTCTTACGCCTTAGGTAAAATATTGATTAAAGCACCCCCTCGCTCTGTCTCCCAAAACTTTCAGGCCTAAATGAATCAAAATTTTCATTTACTAACACAATTTTTCATTATTTTTCTGACTTTTCTCACTTTACCCTTTACAAAATTGCGAATTATCTCGACCCAATAGATTGCTTCTAATTTTTAATTCGACATATTTACTATTTGCTTAAAATTTAATTTAAATTGCTTAATTACGGTCTATTTAATTGTATTTTCAAGGAATAGTGAGCAAGATATACAAAAAAAATTTGGATTTAATTTGCTTTTCTTACTGTCATCTGCGACCCCTGCTTCATGTTAATAAAAATAAATTTCAAAATTACAAAATATTTATAACCATTACATTATATATGTAAAATTTCGTGTTCCTAAAATTTTTGCACTCTGGGAAAGTCCCCCCCCCCCCTTTGTCCCCCCTTATAACCGCCTTTGTTCTTGTCAGCTTATTATTTCTATCATGTTTACTTCAGTGAAAATCTCAGACAGATGACTCTAAAGTCTTTCAGGGAGTCCTCGTTAATCTTTGATTCCACTTCCCTCCCAGCAAAATTCGATTTTAATGCGGCGTTTCATCTTCTTCAGTTCAAGAGTTTGTAAGAACCAGAACGGTTTTAATGCAAAATTCGGTTTTAATGCAACGTTTCATCTCCTTCAGTTCAAGAGTTTGTAAGAACCAGTACGGTTTTAATGCAAAATTCGGTTTTAATGCAACGTTTCATCTCCTTCAGTTCAAGAGTTGGTAAGAACCAGAACGGTGATTTCACTATTGTGCGGTTTCCTATAAATATTCGTAGTAATGATATGTGTGTTGTTCTGAAACTGCTCACCAGCCTGTGTGCCAGGATCTGAAACTTAGTGTGTGGGGGTTTAAAGATCCCAGAACGTTAGTATGAAAATAGAGTGGGCCTTCAGGGCCTGATTGGCTAAAAATTATGAAAGTTCATATAGCTGACTTACCAATAAAGTGAATACACCATTCGATGCATTTTTTTATGTTCTTTACAAATATAATAATCTGGTGGTCAGGTCTGATAATACTTCTAGTGGTCAGAAAATTATTCAGCCCACTTGGGACAACGGGTAATGTAGTGTATGACATCAAAAGAATCCAACCAGTCAGGTAAAATGTTCTAGTGTTAATTTCCAGTGAATCTTGGAGCAAAAAACTGAACTATACTGTACATTGGCAAAAATAACTACTTCAAGTCTCCTCCTACATTAAGACCAAGACAGGGGCACCCACTCAAAAAATCTGGGAGGGGCAAGGATTTTTCTTTTAATTCAGATGCAAGAAAGAATAGTCTCAAAAATCTAGGAGGTGTTTTTTTAGATTTACCACAGAAACACTTCAAGCAAAAACTTCACCAAATCAAAAGAGCTAAAGGGTAAATTTTTAGCCCAGAAGTATTGGACAGTAATCTCTATTCTTTCTTGGTTTATATCGAAGTACACAAATATAAGATAAGCATTGCATCACAGAAATAATTAACAAGAAAATAATTCACCGAAATAAACAAAGAAGTCGAAACACACTATTTAACACAGAAGTACAGAACAGTAATATTCATTTTTGCTTTGTTAATATCAAATTTTACACATATCAAATAAGTTTTACTGAAACTCTTCGCAAGGAAATACTGCACAAAAATAAGATAAAGGACAAAGGAGCTCAAGCACACTTTTTAACACGGAAGCACAAGAGAGTATTTTCTAGTTTTTTTTTGTGATAAGAAACTGCATATAAAAAACGGTTTTACTTCACAGATATACATCATAAGAAAACACTTTACAAAAACACAACAAAGGAGTTACAGTAGTCTTTTTAATTCAGAAAATAAGCACAATAATATCTATTTTTCATTGTTTGTACAAACCGTTTATTGTCTTTTATTGTGCTTCGAGATCAAGATATTATATTGTTTTATTGTGTATGAATTATTTCTGTATTTTTTTTTTCGGTACACGGTTTCACCCTTCTGCTTATTTTACACTAACTTGTTGTTTTTTGTTTGTTTTTGTTATTTGTTTTTATGATTTTTTCCTCTTCTATATTTTGCTCTTTTTTGTTTGTAGCACACCCTCCCAAGCGATGTTTTCGGTGTGCTACTGATTGATTTTGTCTCTGTTATTTTCTATAATAAATTGCTATTACTACTATCACTACCAAATTACATACATATCAAATAAGTATAATTCACAGCAAATGCCTAAGAAATATCTTATCGGGCTCATATATAAGAAGTATGGCAGGTACTACTGAGAAAATGAAAACCATTCTATCATTTTGTTATTGTGGTCGTTTGTTCCTATGCTGTATGGAAATTGCATCTTATTAAAAATTTTATAGTTTTTATTCGCCCGGAAAGGTTTTTCTTTATTATTCATTTTCTTTGTTTTAGCTTGCTTAGCATTGTTTTTTTATTGTGCTGGTTAAATTGGCTTTGGAAATCTTTTTTCGGATACATCTTGGTCTGCTAAATACGTACAAAAAATTTCCTTAGCTTTACCAGTATTCCAGCAAGCTAAAGGATGAAAATAATTTAACGCGAATCACAATTCTTTCTTACACTTTCGTCAATTGGTAAAAATTTACTGGAAAATCTTTTTCATTTTCTTGAAAGAAGGAGCAACTGTTATGTTTTATTTTAATTAATACTTATTTTTTTTAGATTTAATAACACTGGTGATGAAGGTGATGATGAATATATATCAAAATATACAGCCAGTGGGCTTTGGATTTTATGCTACCTTAACCGTAAGTAAGAATATGTTTTGAAAATTTTCAAATATATCAATCTATCAAACAGTTCATGGTAAACTGTAAGTGAGGAGTGAATCAGCCAAATAGTAACCAGAACTCTAAAATCTGAATTTTGAATTTTTACACTAGTGACATCAAAAGAATTGACTTCTTATGCTGATTCCAAATATATAAGATTGATTGAGTTTAATGTTACCCATCATAAACTACAAGCTTGAAAGTATTTTCCTATTTTTCAAAAAAAGGAAACACCTCCCAAACGTCAAGGAATTTTATTAAAGTGTCAGAAAACCCTACTGCAGAGGTTTCAAGCTCCCATCTACAAAAATGTAGAATTTTTATTTTGTGCCAGAAGAAATATCATGGATGCCTGTTTATTTATTTTTTCTCTTATATTTACTGGTTTATTTTTTGATTCGACTTTTTTGCTCTTTCCAGGGTGATCGCACCGAAGCAATGATCCCAGAAAATCAGAAGAGAGCTTATTTAAACGAAAATTAAAATATATAGTGCTTTTTTAAGAGACGAAAAAATTGGACGCCCTTTCCTCTCCCACACTCTTTTCTCCTTAAGTTGTCCAATAAGGTTTTGATATAAATAATTTGTTCAGCAGAGTTGAAAGGTACAACAGCTTTACCTTTGGCCTTGACATGACCCCCCCCACAGCCCCCAAGGAAGGGCTGTTAGTTACAAAATTTGCCCATTGGTTACGAATAGGATCTATCGTTGAGAAGCATAAACACATTTTTCAGGGGAGAGATTTTCAAGTGATGAATTTCCTACAGGAAGAGTTTTCCATTGGAAGGGAAATTCTTGGAAGTAAATATTCCACGTAAAATTTTATACGGAGGGAATTCAAAGGAACTTGTATACGAAAGTCGTTTTATTTGTCTTACTGTATTGTTTGCGATTCTGTTTTACATTTTGAAACGTTCTGGGGTAATTGCCGGGGGAGGGGGGAATCTTCAGTGGAGCTGTAAGTCTATAGGGGGTTTTGACGGTGGTATTTTCAACGGGAAAATTCTCTGTGGAAGAATTATATTCAGGATAAATTCTCCGAGGGTAAATTTTCCGTGGTAGAAATTTTCTAATTGGTGGGTTTCCGGGAAAAATTTTACAGATAGGGTATTCCACAATGAGCTGAAAAGCTCTCCGAAATTAGATAAAAAAAACAAGTCTCTTACCAAATGAAAATATACTAAGGATAATTTTTCGGGCGGAATCGTCTATACGAAATTATCTCGGGGAGCTTCGCAGAAAGGATGAAACTGTCTGGTGGGAATTTCCCGGGCGAAAGGACTTCAAACAAGAAAATTTTCAATGGAAGAGTTTTCGTGGGGTTATTGCTATTGAGGGGGAGGTGGCTCTAATGGGATTATTTGAAAAGCGATGAGAAATTGAATAAAAATCTATTTTTTAACTTAAAGTAAGAAGCCACGTTAAAACTTCAAACGAACAGAAATTATTTTTTAAATCGTGGGGGGGGGGATAATCCCTCGTTAATACCCTGATGGTTATGCTAAAATTTGACCTTTTCGTCCAATTCCTTAAGATCGACTCCTAAAATACAGGAGCCGTTTAAATCTGAGTTCTGAGTACTTTCTGAGTTCTGAGTTCTTTATTTAACAATAAAATTCATAAACAAAACATTACTTCAAGACAATCTACCCCATAAGGCTCCATGGCCGAGAAAGAAGAGGGGACTCTCTGATTCTCTGAAATAGAATCATATTATTTTTTTAAAGTGTTAAAAAAAATAGAACAACGTGAGGAACAGGGTATTGAGGAAGGGTTAGCCCCTCATAATTATACAGAATAGTTTCTGTTTGCTGAAGTTTTAATATTGCTCCTTGTTTTCAGTAGGATTTTGTTGTATTTAATCGATATAAAATTAAGTGTCTGTCTATTTACTTATCTTTCTCTCCTTCCTAAGGTTTACATTTAAACTATTGAAGCTAGAAACTTGAAATTTGCCGAGTGATTTTAGAACCATGAGAACGCAAATTAGCCTATACAAATTTCTCCAAAATTAAACGAACTAGAAATGTAACATCATTATAACAAGCGCACGAAGGACGAAGGGCTGAGCTGCTCAAAGAACGGAGAGATTCAATGTCAAGGACAGACCCAACCAAAATAAAAGGGGTGTCCAAAAGCCATTAAAGCTTCTTTTTCTTTTTCTTTTTTATTGGAGGACCGAAGGCTTGAGCGAATTGATAGCGACAGGGTATACTTACGAAATCTGAAGGTCAAAGCAATCGGAGGGAGGGGACAGAAAGTAAATGTTTCTAAATTGAATGAAGTGGGTTTATTGTTCTGGGTATTTGTGTGTTCATCCTTCCAGTTAATTTACAGTTAAACTATTCGTGTTAGAAAAGTGAAATATTTTTTAAAAATAATTTTGGAACAGTGAAAACAAAAATAGACTACGAAATCCTGAAAAATATCTACTAAAAAACAAAAAAGCGAATAAGGGACATCATCATATGAAGCATAGGAGAACCGAGCGGCCAACATTTGTCAGTTAATCAAACAGAGGGAGGCAGTATCGAGTTTTACTTTCGAAGGCCAAGGGCCCGAGCCCATTATTTATAATGATATGAGACCCAACCAAAAAAAAGGGTGACCAAAATCCATTAAGGCTTCTTTTTCTTTTCTTTTTTTTACCAGTTATCAAACAGTTCGTGGTAACGAACTGTAGTAAGGAGCGACCCGGCTCAATAGTAAACAAAACTCTAAAAAATTGAATTTTGATATCAATAGCTACATCAAAAGAATTGCAGTTTGATGCTGATTTTAAATATATAAGTTTCATGAAGTTTAGTTTTACCCGTCAAAAGTTACGAGACTGAGAAAATTTGCCTTATTTAAGAAAATAGGGGGAAACACCCCTTAAAAGTCGTAGAATCTTTACAAAAATGACACCATCAGATTTAGCGTATCAGAGAACCCTAATGTAGAAGTTTCAAGCTCCTATCTACAAAAATGTGGAATTTTGTATTTTTTGCCAGAAGACAAATCACGGGTGCGTGTTTATTTGTTTGTTTGTTTGTTTTTTTTTCCCCAGGGGTCATCGTATCGACCAAGTGGTCCTAGAATGTCGCAAGAGGGCTAATTATAACGGAAATGAAAATTTCTAGTGCCCTTTTTAAGTGACCAAAAAAATTGGAGGGCATCTAGGCCCCCTCCCACGCTCATTTTTTCCCAAAGTCAACGGATCAAAATTTTGAGATAGTCATTTTGTTCAGCATAGTCAAAAACCATAACAACTATGTCTTTGGGGATGACTTACTCCCCCACAATCCCCGGTGGAGGGGCTGCAAGTTACAAACTTTGACCAGTGTTTACATATAGTAATAGTTATTGGGAAGTGTACAGACGTTTTCAGGGGGATTTTATTTTGTTTGGGAGTGGGGCTGAGGGGAGGGGGCTATGTTGGAGGATATTTCCTTGGAGGAATTTATCATGGGGAAAGAAAAATTCAATGAAAAGGGCGCAGGATTTTCTAGCATTACTATAAGAAAACAATGAAAAATAAAACATGAAAACGTTTTTCAAATGAAAGGATGGAGTCGCATTGAAACTTAAAACGAACAGAGATTATTACGCATATGAGGGGTTCTAAAAATACCTTAGCATAAAGAGCGAGGTATTTAGGAGGAGATATATACCTTGCTCTTTATGCTAAAGTATTTTTAGTAATTTCAACTATTTATCCTACGGCCTTTCTGATTCAGGGGTCATTCTTAAAGAATTGGGACAAAGCTTACGATTTAGTGTAAAGAGCGAGGTATTAACGAGGATACAAACCCCCTCGTATACATAATAAAAATATAAGATTATGAAAGTTTGTTACATAAGTTAATTCTTAAGTTACGTATATTTTTTACTAATAAAAACGTTCGTTAAAAATTAAAAGTTCTAGTTGCCTTTTTAAGTAACCGAAAAATTGGAGGGCAACTAGGCTTCCTTCTCCACTCCTTATTTCTCAAAATCGTCTGATCAAAACTAAGAGAAAGCCATTTAGCCAAAAAAAGAATTAATATGCAAATTTCATTTTAATAATTTATGTGCGGAGAGCCAAAACCAAACACGCATTAATTCAAAAATGTTCAGAAATTAAATAAAAAAAAACTATTTTTTTTAGCTGAAAGTAAGGAGTGACATTAAAACTTAAAACGAACAGAAATTACTCCGTATATGAAATGGGTTGTCCCCTCCGCAATCCCTCGCCCTTTACGCTAAAGTTTGACTCTTTGCCACAATTCTACTTTTTAAAACAATTAAAAGCTTTAGCGTAAAGAGCGAGGGATTGCGGAGGGGACAACCCATTTCAAATACGGAGTAATTTTTGTTCGTTTTAAGTTTTAATGTCGCTCCTTACTTTCGGCTAAAAAAATTAGTTTTTTTTATTTAATTACACATAAGTGATATAAGTTCCTCTGTAGTTAAACTATTTTGTCACACTAAAAGTAAAGGCATATCTAAATTTATCGGATTTGAAGCTCCAATTTTTCAAACAGTTTATGGTAACGAAATGTAGTAAGGAGCAACCCTGCTCAATAGTAACCAAAACTCTAAAAAACAGAATTTTGATACCAGTCGTTACATCAAAAGAATTGCATTTTTATGCTGATATTAAATATTTAAGTTTCATCAAGTTTAGTAATACCCATCAAAAGTTGTAAGCCTGAGAAATATTTCTCTATTTTAGAAAATAGCAGAAAACACCCTCTAAAAGTCATCTAATCTTCGAAAATCATACCATCAGATTCAGCGTATCAGAGAGCCCTATTGTGGGGGTTTCAAGTTCCTATCTAGAAAAATTTTAAATTTTGTATTTTTTATCAGGAGAAAGATCACGGATGCGTGTTTAATTGTCTGTTTTTTTTTTTTGTTTTTTTGTTTTGTTTTTTTTTTGTCCCCAGGGATGGTCGCATCGACACAGTAGTCCTAGATTGTTGCAAGAGGGCTGATTCTAACGGAATTTAAAAGTTCTAGTGCCATTCTCAAGTGACCAAAAAATGGGAGGGCACCTAGACCCCTCCCACGCACATTTTGCCCCGAAGTCATCGGATGAAAATTCTGGATAGCCATTCTGTTCAACTTAGTCGAAAACCTAATAACTATGTCTTTTGTGACGATTTCATCCCCCGAAGTCCCCAGGGGAGGGACTGAAAGTTACAAACTTTGACCATTGTTTACACACAGTAATGGTCATTATGAAGTGTAAAGACGTTTTGAGGGGAATTTTTTGCGTTGGTATGGGGATAGGTCGGGGGAGAGTTTTAAGTGGAAGGATCTTTCCATGGAGGAATTTATCTTGAGGGAAGAGAATCTCTACGAAGGGGGTGCAAGATTTTCTCGCATTAAAAAAAAAAAAAAAAACAACTCCTTTCTTTTTTAAATAGTCACTGCAACAATACTTACTGCACCTGTGAGACATCATGTTCAGTAAAAGATTTCACAAGCCCCTGGTGCGCGGTTAGAGTCATAGATGTGTCTTCAAGTTTCTCCCCAGATTCAGAGATCAGGTAGCGAGAGAGCTGTACTTGAATACAAAATAATTAGAGTCTACCGTAATCTGCCAGTGGCGTTAATTCAGAAGTAATTAAGGTGGGGGGGGAGTTGGATATGTGTTTTTAAAAAGTAGAGAATGCGTCATTTTTCGAGTTCTTCCATGGAAATACTAAAAAAAGCATTTCCCCCTGGAATTACCTTAAGAAAGGTATTTGTCAAAATATAGATAAGGGGGGTGACAAATTCCTCTGCCCTTGCATAAATTGACGTCAAAGTAGACTGTGAATTAGTAAAGTACTTGTGTTTCGTGTTCTCTTCAGCATTTTTTTTTTCGGATAATCCATGCCATAGAGTAGTTGTTCCCGGTCAGACTATGAGACTACAAAAGCTAAGGTACCTGGGAAGGGTGGTTCTTTTGAGTCATTCTAAACACTCTTTGATCGATAAATAGACTGATAGATGAATAGATAAATATATATTTTCACACGAAAACATTATTGCTTTCGTGTGGCCATGATGACATACACAAAACAAGAAAAAAAATACAACAACAAAACGTAAGCCGAAAAATACTAAAATTGATTATTTAATAAACTCTCCCAACTCCCATGGTAAAGTTAAAAGAGTTATAACTGTGGAGTTTCAAGGTGAAGTAGGAGCAAGTTCTCAGGTAGCTCAGGAATACACACTTGACACAGACGCTCAGTTTTGGAACTCTATGAGGAGCTAAAGGAGCGCCAATTGGGGAAGGGTTTTAGAACGAATTGTTTGATTCTTGACTCCCAACCTTGTTCCTGCATTTGTTGAACCATCCGATAATTAGCATAGTTTTCCAATTACAAAATTTAGAGGGTCCAACATTTGCCTTCAAAATCTAGAGCGAGGGGGGGGGGAATAGGTCAATTTTTGTTTTTCTTTATTTTTCGACAAAAATGTGGAAACAACGTTTTTAAATAAAAATACCCTCTTCCCCCTAATAAATACATTTTTCAAGTTCTAGAGTGGGCGAAAAAATAAGGGGGTACATGCAATGCCCCTCCCCCTATCCTCCAAAATTGACACCACTGATGAAGCATTGCTGGTTTTACTCTCTTTGGGCGATAAAAAGGTAAAAAGGCTTTTCAAAAGTACGTCTCTTGAGCCAAATTAAATAAAACAATTTTTTTAACTGAAAGTAAGGAGCGAAATTAAAACGAACAGAAATTATTCTGTATATGAAAGATACTGTCACCTCCTTAACGCCCTGCTCTTTACGCTAAATTTTGATTCTTTGTCTCAACTCTACTTTTTAAAACAATACAAAATTTGGCGTAAAAAGTGGGGCATAGAGGCAGGGACAGTCGTTTTCATATACGAATAATTTCTGTTCGTTTTAAGTTTTAATTTCGCTCATTACTTTTAGTTTTAAAAAACTTATTTTTTATTTAATTTCTAAATGTTTTTGAATTAATGCAAGTTTTAAATTTGGCTCACCGTATATGAATAATTAAAAGAAAATTCTACATTAATTTTTTTTAACTAATAATAACCTTAAAATAACCTAAGTTTAATTTTTGTTTCACTTGTTTAAGAATGACTCATGAGTCATAAGGGCTAATCTGTTAAATGGCCTGTTTTAAAAGTAAAAAAGGAAACATTAGCGTAAGAGCGAGCTACTGAGGAGGAGCACCCATCTCATTAATGTAATATCATCTGTTCGTTTTATGTTTTAACGTTGCTTCTTACCTTCAGCTGAAAAAAACTTTTTGTTTTTTAATTGTTGATCGTTTTTTTAAATAATGTTGGGAAATCCAGCGCACCCTTCACGGAAATTATCTTACCTCATGGAAATATCCTCACGCATAATGCAATCCCCCTGCCCCCCAGAACCCCCTGAAAACGTTTGTGTACTTACCAATAACAAATACTGTATGTAAACTTTTGGCGAAGTTCATAACTGCAGCCCTTCCCCTGAGGACTCTGGAGGATTAAGTCGTCCTCAAAGACATAGTTATTAGATATTTTGACTATGCTGAACAAAACGGCTATCTCAGAACTGCCCTCCAATTATTTTGGTCACTTAAAAGGGCACTAGAACCTGTAATTTCCGCTTGAATGAACCCTCTTATGAAATTTTAGTACCACTGGTTCAATATGATCATCCCTGAAAAAAAAAAAAAAACACATCCGTGATTTCTTTTCTGGCAAAAAATACAAACTTCTATATTTGTGCAGACAGGAGTTTGAAGCCACTACTGTAAGGTTTCCTGATACGCTGAATCTGATCGTGCGATTTTCATTAAGATTTTATGACTTTTAGGGGCTGTTAACCCTTTTCTCGAAAGTAAAGCAAATTTTCTCACACTCGCAGCTTTAGATGGGTATGACTAATTTTGATAACATTTATATATTTAAAATCAACATAACAATCCAATTCTTTTGATGTATCTGTTGGTATAAAAATTTAGTTTTTTAGAGTTTTGGTTACAATTGAGCCGGGTCGCGCCTTACTTATAGTTCGTTACCACTGACTGTTTGAAATAGTGGTAGTGGCATATTCTCATTTTATCACAAATTATAATTTTGGTGGTTCCGTTTGTATAAAAAATTTCAATTTTGGGGGCAGGAGGCTGGTCTCAATAACAAGTCCAAAAACTAATTTAATTTGGTTGATATCTAATTTGTTTCGACTGTCAATGCTTAATATTAATTCAATTGTGTTTTTAGCACTATGCTTAAATTATCTTTGTATATTATTTTAATAATGGTTATTATACTTAATTTAATTAACTATTTTAACTATGTATCAAGTGTGTTTTAATAAATTAATTATGGTTGAATAGGCATAAACGTCCTGCAAATCGGTATTGTTCAATTATATTGATCCTAGTAACTTATTTTGTGTGGCTAAAGAACCGTTTTGATGAAGAGGGCATATTATACTAACAAATATTATAGTGTTTATGTTTAGTGTGTTTTTTAGTGTACTTCAAAGGCTAGCAGTTTGTGTTCAAGTTTAACATCACTTTTGTCTATAAGAAATAAAATTTTCCTTTAGTCCCACGTGATAACTTGGTATGATACCGTTTTTTCGAATGATTTCCTGTGAAAATTCGGGATACAAAAGTTAACTCACTGGTTCCAGTTAGTTCAATTTCTATGAAAGCACCCTTTACTATTTATTTCAATACAACTAGACTAGAGAATTAAATAAATGGCAAAAACCATGAGCTGGAGACTCCAAAAAAACGACAAGGCAAGGTCGTTTGTATGGTATAAAATCATAAAATTTTTTTAAGCGAAAAGTGACTATTAACTGGATAATATATGGAATATCGCTATTGTTTTCTCTTGCTCCAGAAAGATTCCCTCATTTATCGGTTTATGCGGGAAATATGAATTTGAAGAAATTGGGAGCATTTAATAGGAACATATTTTTATTATCAAATATTTTTATTGTCATCAAAACTTATAATTTGTAATTGAAACTAGAGATATGCCTAAAAATTTTCAAAGAAGTTTATTTTATTTTAGGTTAAATCCAATTATAGAATAAAAAGAAAGATACGACAGAATAAAAACAAGTAAGTTAATAGTTTTCAACGCTACAAAATGAACTTAATGCAATTGAATTGCCAGGATTACATCTATATCGAATGAAAAATTACAAAAGAACATGGCTCAGTATAAAATACCAAGTGTATTTAAAGGAAAGTGTAATAAAGAAATATATATTTAATTAATAGGAACATATTTTAGTAGGAGCATATTTTTTGCTACATATTTTCCTAACTGCATTTTTAACACTGGAAGTTGGAGCAATGAAGCCAATACAACCAAAATAGCATCATAGCACCGTCCTTTGAAAAAATTGAAATCGTTATCATAATGATTTGCGGAAAAGGATGTTTTTAAAACTTAGAATTAAACTAACGCCAGAGCCAAACCACAAAAAGCGTAGTCTATTTATAGCCAGCCGTATTATATATCATGCTGGGTAGACATAACGAGTATCTCGAACAATAAATTAGGAATTAAATGACTGTAAAGAAGTAATCGAGTAGAAAATGTTACTTCACATAAGAAAAATAGTAAAAATTGTCCCTTTTAATTATTGAAGAAAACCGAGCAAGGTAAAATCATTGGTTCAATCCAAAGATTGTATACCCTGTAGGTCCTACTGCTTAAGCTTCGCAAATTGCCTAATTTTTAAAAATTGGTTTGTACGGAAAAAAAGGGGGGCATGTTTTACATAAGGTTTCCAAATGGCTCATGACTCTTAGGGATCGTTCCCTCTGTTTTTAACAACTAATAATGTATTGGGAAGGGTTGGGTTAACTGGGGGCGAAAAAACCATTTATCTCTGGTCCATTTGAAATTTACAGCTGAAAGTTCTTAAGCCAAGAATAGCCTAATATACGAACAAAATTGTTTAGGGGCACGACCCTCTCCAAAGTGATGCTTCGAAAAGGACCAGAAAACTTTTTTATCCATCTGGTTGGAAGCTTATATCCTTAAGGCCTTGAGCTAAGGGGGCTCGAATAAAGAAAGAAAACAGAGAAAAATATTGGTACCATCCAAAAGGGACTCCGACTAAGGACCGAAGAGGTGCTCATTGACCTTTTATTGGAACGGCTTGGAACTTTAAAATGAAATTCTCTGAGCCTAGGCAACCCTGATGTACAAAACAGTTTTAGTTTAGAATGTCGCATCCCCTGAAATTGGGGTTCCGAAAGGGTATTTTTGTCTGATCTATTTCAAACTTATTATTTAAGTTTTTTGGACGTGGGGACCCACATGTAAGAAAAAAAAGAATAGAAGAAACGAAAATTTAGTCCCCCTAAAATTTGGCCAGAAAAAAGGCCAAAATTCTCCTTTTAGATGGACACGCACCCCAAGATAATGGGCCTGAATACAGCCCAAACTGTATTTTTTGAATCTAATATGTTTGAAACTCTAAGGAATCGTTGCCTGGTATAAGTGGGCAAAGGGAAGGAGAACGGTGTTATGAAACCCGGCTATGGGCCTACAACATTTTAATCCTTGTCCAGTTAGAACCACAGGGGTAAGTCCCCGAGTCAAGGACAGTTGGATGCTAAAAAAACTTAAAAAGGATTAAGAACTTACTCTCCACTTAGTTAGCAGCCCATATCCTTAAGTCATATATATATATATATATATATATATATATATATATATATATATATATATATATATACCATCTTTATAAGTGGGCAATAATTGTGTATGTATGTATTTTTTCTCGGAAACGATTATTGTCTTGGAAATAATATCTGAAAGTCTTTGGATAAACGTGACTAACCCGCCAAAAACCAGAAAAAAAAGTTAATAAAGAAGGTGGATTCGCCAAAAAACGGTAACCCAGAATGGGTTAACAAACTTTTTTTTTAACGACATCAAACTTAACACCATGACTCCCTGGTAAAGAAGATCCTAATATACGAAAAAATTGGTTTTCGAGCACTGTTTCCTTCGAAATTATGGACCAAAATGGTCAAAATTATTTTTGATTGGCTTGAACATTTTGAGGATCATTGCTTTGGCCAAAATGGCTGCGTACTTTTGTTGGGAGGGGAGGTATTCATGAGACCCGGTAACGGTCTAAAACTTTTTTGTTCCTGATCGGTTCAAAACCTACAGCTGTAGGGCATGGGCTGAGAGGAGCCTAACACAAAAGAAAATATTTATTTTGGGCAGGTATTCCCAAGTTGGTGGCTCTCAAAATTTGTTTCCTTAAGACTGCAGGCAAAGAAGACCTCAATGCACAAGAAAAAAAAACTCACACACACACACACACATACTCATGATTCACTTGACAAAGAGCAAAACCGGCTACCAAACTTTTTTCTCAATAAATAAAAATTTATAGCCTTAAATCCCTGGACCAAGTGGATCAGAATGTGTAAGGATAATTTTACCTTCTCTCTCCAAAGAGAAAGCCCAAAAGAGTTTGTTTCTTATCGGCTTGAAACTTTAAAGGGACGATGCAAAGGGGACAAAACATTTTACTTGAAGGGGGAAGATCTTAAGGAACCCTGAAATGAGAAAAAAATTGGGTTGTCTTCTATCAAGTAGAAATTTATAACTGCAGGTTTCTGGGCTGAGCAGATCACTCGCCATACACGACATTCACATTTAATAAAGAAATAATTATACAACGAAAGTCATTTTCTCTTCTCCGAGTTTACCCAAATTATCCTTCATGTATTGACGAGCAAAAGAACTTAGTTGGTTATTTATGATAGAGGATGAACCCATAATCACACATATAATCACATTACTTACCAAAAGAAAATTTTAATCTCCTCCCTGCCTTGTTTTGGGATAATCCTTCGCAGCATGTTAGTTATTAGACGGGAAAACTATTTTGAAGCTGAGGAATCTGGAACTCTGCCTCATTGGTGGGGTGTCTATCGGCACGCATCGAAGGGTCGATGCATGCCGATGGGATGTGTTGCTGCCACAAAGCGAATCAATGCTCATAGCCGCAGTGCTCCCTTAATCACTTTGAATTGTTAAGCTATTAATTGCAAACATTGCAATATTACCTATGAGGGCTTTCTCGTCCAGACGAAATTTATCTTTGTAAATTTTATTTTTATAGTTGTAATTTTTATAGGTATTAAACATTTCTCATGAATTTTTTTTTTCAGTAGGTTTCTACGAAAATTTGTTTGGTATATTTTTCATCAGTGGGTAGGGATGGCTTCCAACAGTTACGATAATACCCAGAAAGTGTTACGTATAAAAATTCCACATGAAGTATTTTAAAAACGATATAAGTTACATACTATTAAAAAAAAAGACGTTTTCACACGTTTTTCAAATTTCAAGAGGTATATTTAGAGAGGCCCACTCTCAGAGGCATGCTTAAATCATAGGTGATAGAGGAGCTCAACTATGATTGGTACAAGAAATGTTAAATGATTTCAGTTGTAAGGAAAATGGGAAACATACGATTGAGCTGTGAAGCTCCCTTCTAAACCAATTTTTAATCATGATAACTAGCTGCCTAGCTGTGAAATCATCAAAAATATCTTTAAATATTAAGAATAATAAAATATCCTTTTAAAACAGTATAATGAAAAAAGAAATCACCAATGCAATAACACAAACACAGAAACAAACACACACCACACAACCGAACATAAAAAAAAAAAGAAAAAAATGAAAGACAGAAAGAGAAAGGAAGACTGTTTTCCTACGTTAGTAATTAATATAGATAAGTACTTGAACGAGGCCTTAACCCTAGTCATCCATCCAATTACATAGGTCAAATAGCATAGCCACACACATTCAACCACAAAGAATTCGAAGAAAGGGTTTCGAAGTTATTTTAACACATTTTTGTTGCTTTCTTAGCTTTTGTAAAGGAAAGGTGGCCTTTGACGAACCTCATAACTTTTGAAAAAGTTACTTAATATTTTATAGAATTAACTTCTAAAAATAACTTGTTTTTACATTATAGAGAAAAATGTTTTCAGATACAGAGCCTAGTCTAATATACTTGCTAAACAGAACGAGCAAATTTGTTAAAGAGCTTTAAAGAAACTAGTTTAATTTCAAGACAACTAAGAAATTTACCCACCCAGCAGTGCTAACTTCACAAGCCCCCTACTCTTTCCTAAGGTCTTTGACTACATGATGATTTATAAACCAGTAAATAAATCTCATCATTTTCCGCTTTGTTACTGATCCTTTCTCTCCCAAAACCTGTTTGTTGCTTTACATCCTAAATCTCGGTTTCTGGATTCTAATTTCCGCCTGAAGCGTCAGCCGATCATTACTCTTCTTAGTTCCCTCAATCAAAACTAATGGAGTAATTTTCTGTTTTTCAGCCGGAGAGAGCCAGCAAAATTGCATTCCCATCAACTATTTCCCAAAAGAAGAATATAGCCCTGATCCCAACGACTCAACAATGGCCATCCCCTGTAAGTACATTTCCAAAACAAAGAGTCTGGCAATTATTTACTGATTTACCTCCAGCAGAAAGCCTGATTGGGTATCACTGTTTAAAGTAATATCCGTATATTGAGAGTTGAACCCTGAAGACTAATCTATATATTATTTGGATAAGTAGGGATATTTTTTAGACAACACTGCCTTTTATTTATAATTAACTTTCATGAAAATATAGGAAAATGGTTAGAAGGGAAAACGGAAGACAAAAAAATCAACTTACTGTAAAATATTACATTGCATTTCATTAAAATATTTCGTTTTCTTTCGCTTTTGTTTGGAAGATTTTGCATTTTTCCTGTATTGTTTTGTTTCTCATCTTTTTGTATATTTGTTTAAGCTACAATTTTAGGGTTTATTTTTTATTTAGCTTAAGGCTTCCAGACATGAAGCCAAAATATAAACACTTTTACTTATAATTTGTACAGTTTTTACAACATTTAACTTAATTTATAGGTGACTTTATAATTTTTTGTATTACATTTCCTTTTTTTCTTGTCTTTCACGTGTTTGGTTTGGCCTTTTTTCCTTTTTTTTATTGATAAAGTGTTCTGGAGATAGAGGTGTAATAAATGGACTTTTATTGTTTTTTTTATACAAATTTTGTTTTCACTGTTTTTTTTTTGGAATTTTTCCTATTTTTCGGTATTTTCCGTCCTTTTTCAGTAGTAGAATTGAAAACATGAATGAAATCAAACAGTTGATCACATTTTACGAGCGAAAATGTGAACGAAACAAACCTGATCAGTAGGCAACGGTCTAGCGTTGTTTACAGTGGAGGCCCATAAGGCTTCAATGTATTATTATTATTTTTTACCAGAGGCAAATCATATGGAAGAGTTGGTCATATAAGTTTTGGAGGGGGATGATTTCATTGGAAATAAAAAGTTCTTGTGCCTTGAGAGTCAAAAGTGATCGGAGTGTATCCAAGTCAAATATCTATTCCTTGCGTGATATTATAAATACGAGACTTCAAATGAATTTTAATAGAAGTGCATAATCTCAAAAGAAATTAGGGTGAATACTGAGTATTTTATTTGTAATCTTGTAGGCTTGAATGAAGTTAAGGTTTTTGTTTACTTTTTGTAAATTCTTCATACATTCCTTCATTATACTGAACGAAATAAACATAGGAAAAGAGCTGAGTGAAAAACCCGATATTGAAAAGATTAGCATTCAGCTAGAGTTCAATCTTTATTTTAGAGGGAAAAAAGAGGAAAAGAGAGAAAGAAAGAGCATGACAGAAACAGAGAAGAGCGGCGACAACTAATTCTTATAAGGGGGAGGTGACTGAGAACGCTGAGGATGCAGTGACACGTCATAGATACAGTCATAGATGCAGTGACGTCATAGATGCAGTGACACGTCTGAGACACGTCGCAGAGGATGCAGTGACACGCAGAGGATGCAATGACACGTCTTTGCAATAAAGCTGTCATATAGTCACCTTAAGTCCTTTTTAAATCCAAGACACTACAGATTTCGCTCGAGAAATATTAACATCTAGCTATCAAGATGATCTGTGCGAATTCCCGGTGCGTTTCTAAGCATATTGTAACTATATTCCAGGTCCTCTAGACATGTGAATTGAGGCGAGTCCCTAATGACCTAGTTTACATTTATCATATTCATCATACAGTGTACGATTTTCATCATATTCACATCATATTCATCATTTAATAGACATACATAATAATCTTATTCCATATTGTGTATAAGAAAATTAAAGCTTTAATTTGCGAAGTTATACTGAATGGAATCAACTGTGTCTTTAAAGTTTGACGATCCAGGTAAAAAAAAAAAAAATAAAAAAAAAAAAAAAAAAATACCTATTTGTGCTTGGCCACCATATCCTCTGTTATTGATATAAAAAAACCTCTTAGATAAGAGAGATATGTCTCAAAACCGTTATATGCTTATATGTGTTAATCTTTAGAGGGGGTTGTATGGGGGGTCAGAGGGGGGCTCAGAAGGGACTAGCTGACAATACACGTGTTGCTGGGACAGTGCCATATATATATATATATATATATATATATATATATATATATATATATATATATATATATATATGTATATATATATATGTATATATATATATATATATATATATATATATGTATATATATATATATATATATATATATATATATATATATATATATATATATATATATATATATATATATATATATATATATATATATATATATATATATATATATATATACTAGCTGCTGGTGTGACGCTTCGCGCCACGCCAACACCTAGGGTGATTGCGAATCGAATATTTCTTGTGTCCTCGTTGTCATATAGATTGTCAGGTTTACCGACTCTTGAACATGCAACATATAATAGTCCATGGGAATAACAATCTGGATTCAGATCTATACCGCATTTTTCTAATGATTGCCCTTGAGCCTTGTTGATGGTGATTGCTAATCGAATATTCCCTGTCTCCTCGTCATAATTTACATATCCCCCTGTACCCCCCCCCCCCCCTCAGGCATCCCCATTGTAGTTGTGTCCCTTTGTCCTGGTCCTCATTTATATTCCCTGTGTCCCGGTGTTCTGGTTGTCTTTTGTGTCCCGGTCTGTAATTTCTCTTTGAGTGTCCCGGTCGTCATTTATATAATGATTTTTTTAGCATTCCACGTGTAATACGAAGGCACTTCAGTATACACCAGTTTTTTTTGCAAAACAATCATTTTGACATAAAGAAAAGAAAGCAGTTAACGTTGTATCCGGTGGATTCAGGGCTCTTTGTTGCACGTTGGATTACGAAAAATAAGCACGTTGACTATTCTGTAAATGTATCACTAAGTGAACAACAGCTGGACTTCGTTCATGTATCAAAAATGAAAGAATTCACCAAACAGCTTCATTACTGCTTATGTATCTTCCAGCCTGATATTGTACGATTTCATCGATATCACTGAGTTCGGACTGCAAGCCAAAAACTGCCATGTCGCTGCCTTTGTTAACGTATTTAAATATGTATTTGATTGCCTTTATGGAGTTACAGTATTCAACGTTTATGTGTGCATTAAATGTTTTTGATAATAAAGGTGAATATAGAACAACCCACTGGTTATCTACTTCGACGGTGATACCGTTATGCTTACTACTACTACTACTACTTACTATTACTACTACTTCGATGGTGATACCGTTAGTCCCGATTTGAACACATCTACTCAAGCTATAATCATAGACTGGGCTGTACCTGAATGCCAGAGTAGATAATTTTCACGTTGCTCCTGTGATTCTCGGCACGCTTTCTTTTGGCATTATCTCTTTGAGCCGCAAGCCTGTTTTCACATTGTTTTTGTGATTCCTTTTTTCGGTAATTTCTCTTTGAACCGCAAGCCTGTTTTCACGTTGCTCTTGTGATTCCTTGGCACGCTTTCTTTTGGTAATTTCTCTTTGAGCCGTAAGCCTGTTTTCAAGTTGTTCTTGTGATTCTTCGGCATGCTTTCTTTTGTTACTTTCTCTTTTAGCTGAAAGTCTTTTGGCATTATCTCTTTGAGCCGCTTCATCGGCTGTTTCTTCTGCCATTGTAGGATTTATACTAAAATTTCTCTTTGAATTAACTCTTTGAGAAGCTTCCTCGGCTGTTTCTTCTGCCATTGTAGGATTAATACGGAAATTTCTCTTTGAATCGCCCCCTTATATACTTATAATGACGTCATATACAAAGCCTTACCCCTATATATACCCAACGTATACTCAACCCCTAGTTGGTGGGGGCGCTTCGCGCCCCCCAAGCCCCCCCCCACGCGCGCAAGTCGTTACGCGTCAAATTAGTTACGCGCCATTGTAGTTGTGCCCCTGTGTCCCACCTGTGAATATAGATAGATATATATATATATATTTTTAACTACGTAAAACTTGCGAATATACAACATTCTTCGCTGTCCCATTGTCTGTGCATATAAATAGATTGTCAGGTTTACTGACTCTTGAACATGCAACATATAATTTTCCATGGGAAGAACAATCTGTATTCAGATCTATACCTCATTATTCTAATGATTGCCCTTGAGCTTTGTTGATGGTGATTGCTAATCGAACATTCCCTGTGTCCCAGTCGTCATTTATATATCCCCCTGTGCCCCTCGGCGTCCCCGTTGTTGTTGTTTCCCTGTGTCCCGGTCGTCATTTGTGTCCCTGTGTCCCAGTCTGTAATTTCTCTTTGAGTGTCGCGGTCTTCATTTATATTCCCTGTGTCCCGGTGTCCTGGTCGTCATTGTTGTCCCGGTCGTCATTTGTGTTCCGGTGTCCCAGTCTGTAATTTCTCTTTGAGTGTCCTGGTCGTCATTTATATTCCCTGTGTCCCGGTGCTTTGTTGATGGTGATTGCTAATCGAACATTCCTTGTGTCCCGGTCGCTTTCTATATATATATATATATATATATATATATATATATATATATATATATATATATATATATATATATATATATATATATATATATATATATATATATATATATATATATATATATATATATATATATATATATATATATATATATATATATATATATATATATATATATATATATATATATATATATATATATATATATATATATATATATATATATATATATATATATATATATATATATATATATATATATAGATATATATATATATATATATATATATATATATATATATATATATATATATATATATATATATATATATATATATATATATATATATATATATATATATATATATATATATATATATATATATATATATATATATATATATATTAGACATATGCGGTATAGATCTGAATACAGATTGTTTTTCCAATGGACAATTATAGGTTGCATGTTCAAGAGTCGTTAAACCTGACAAACTATTACACATCTATAATAGCACGTAACTAATACGGTACGTAACGACTTACGCGTGCGGGGGGCTGGGGGAGCGGGTGCGCAATCCACCGCCACCAACAGCTAGTATTTTTATAAACCTCAGTATTGCAATGACTTTGTCATACTTGTCACACTTACCTGGAAAAATTGAAGATTTTCTTGCATGGGAAATTTTCAATTAAAGCGCTTAAAGAGCAAAGAACTGGTAATTGGAAAAACAATTGGATATATTTTGATGAGGGATTACAACAATTCAAAAATCTTACAAGGAAAACCAAAATTGTGAAGCTTATTTGACGCGGAGCGCCATATCATACTATTTTCAATTCATTTATATATATAAAAATAAGTTGTTTGTCGACTGACGTCATGTTTGTCCACTGACGTCATTATAAGGATTGAGCATTATGACGTCATGTATGTATTTTGTATGTTTGTATATGACGTCAAAGGCTTTGTATATGACGTCAAAGGCTTTGTATATGACGTCATTATAAGTATATAAGAAGGCGTTTCAAAGAGAAATTTTTAGTATAGATCTTAAAATGACAGAAGAAACAGCCGAGGAAGCTGCTCAAATAGTTAATTAAAAGAGAAATTTTAGTATAAATCCTACAATGGCAGAAGATACAGCCGAGGAAGCTGCTCAAAGAGTTAATGCCAAAAGGCTTGCGGCTAAAGAACTCAAAACCGCGCAGTTAGATGATAATCAACCTGGACAGCGAGAGTCAAAACGTATCAAAACTGAAAATGAACGCGATGATGATTGCGTTTGGGATTTTGACTTGGATAAGGTCATCGATGCATACCAGATTTTCGTTTAAAAAACAAAGGTTCGGCGATATGTATTTCATAGGGATGAAAGACAAGCCAAGGTAAAACAAACCAAACAACTTGAAAGAGATACAGATGATGAAAAAAAAACGACGTTGAAAGGACTTTTGTTTCCCAGTTGCAACATCTTTTCCACAAAAATAATAATTTAGTGCTTCTGTTCAAAACAGCAATCGAATTGATGCCTACTGATACGCAACTATCAACGAAGTGGCAATCGTTATGGTCAGTTCTTACCTCGAGATAATATTCTTTATTTTCGAAACAATCAGTTAACAAGAATTGCTTAAACTCATCGATGCTACGATGCCCTACAATATCCTGTCATTTTTTGGGATGGACCCGACGGCTATCACTTTAATATTAAATTGACAAATCCAGCCACTAAAAAAGAAATGGATAAGAAATGCAGCGCAATGAAATATTATGCATCTTGGGATTAGATACAACAGCTTTTACATTCTGGACAATCGCCGGTTCATAGACATGACATTACGGCCCGTGTCTTCCGGCAAAAGTTGCTCTCCTTCATCTCCTACAGAGTTTTGGGAGAAATACAAATCGCAAATGGCAGAGAATATTCTCACCGAATACGGCTAGAAAGGTCAGATATGACCTTGGACTTTACAACAGAAATTTATAACTGCACTTTAGTTATGATTGAAGATTTGTGATTATCTATTGCAAACAAACTTCTCAAGCATTTGGGAATGCCTTCACCTAGTCGTACTGTTCTATTTATACATGTGTAGAATGGGGTCGTGAACGAAGTTACAACACAATTGATCTATTGTCGTATGTTACAGACCGGGACACCGAGACACAAAGAATATAAATGACGACCGGGACACTCAAAGAGAAATTACAGACCGGGACACCGGGAAACAAATGACAAGCGGGACACAGGGAATATAAATGACGACCAGGAAACTTAAAGAGAAATTACAGACCGAGATACTGGGACACAAATGACGACCGGGACACAGGGAATATAAATGACGACCGGGACACAGGGACACAACTACAACGGGGACACCAGAACGGCACATGGGGGATATATAAATGACGACGGGGACACAGGGAATATTCGATTAGCAATTACCATAAACAAAGCCCAAGGGAAATCATTAGAAAAATGCGGTATAGATCTGAATACGGATTGTTTTCCCATGGACAATTATATGTTGCATGTTCAAGAGTCCGTAAACCTGACAATCTATGTATATGCACAGAAAATGGGACAGCGAAGAATATTGTATATTCGCAAGTTTTACGTAGTTAAAAACATACACACACACACACATATATATATATATATATATATATATCTATATATATAAAAATAAGTTGTCTGTCTGTCTGTGGATCAGGTGACGTCATGTTTCTGTGTCGACTGACGTCATGAAATTAGTTGTCATTTTTGCTATGACGGTGACGTCATTAAAGATATTTAATCATGAAGTTGGTTGTCGTCATTTTTGCTATGACGGTGACGTCATTAAATATATTTGACATATATGTTCACGTTGAAATCTATTAATGTTTAAGTTTAAAATGACTGATGAACTTACAATGGCAAAAGCCGATGAAGATGCTGAAAGAGTCTATGCCAAAAAACTTGCTGCTGATAGAGAAAGTCAGAAAAGAAAGCGTGCCGAGGAATCAAAAGAACAGCAAGGAAACAGGCTTGAGGCTGATAGAGAAAGAAAGAACAGAAAGCGTGCCGAGGAATCAAAAGAACTGCAAGGAAACAGGCTTGGGGCTGATAGAGAAAGAAAGAACAGAAAGCGTGCCGAGGAACTACCAGAGCAACGCGAAAGCAGACTTGCTGCTAAAAGAGAAAGTGAAAAAAGAAGGCGTGCCGAGGAATCACAAGAACAGCAAGAAATCAGGCTTGCTGCTGATAGAGAAAGTAAGAAAAGAAAGCGTGCCGAGGAATCACAAGAACAGCAAGAAATCAGGCTTGCTGCTGATAGAGAAAGTAAAAAAAGAAAGCGTGCCGAGGAATCAGAGCAACTTGAAAGTTATCGCCTGGCATTCAGGTACAGCCCAGTCCATGATTATAGCTTGAGTAGATGTGTTCAAATCGGGACAATGTCTAAAATTTGTCCCTATTGCAAGGCCTTGAAATTCAATGGTGAAACAATGGGAATGTGTTGCGCCTCAGGAAAAGTTAAACTTCCTCTATTGGCTGCACCACCAGAGCCATTGTAGACTTTCCTTACTGGAACTACGTCAGAATCTAAGCGTTTTTTGTCAAAAATCAGAAAATACAACTCATGTTTCCAAATGACGTCGTTTGGAGCCCAAATCGAAAATCCAGATCAATTTATGTCTACTTTCAAAGTAAAAAGGCAAATTTATCATAGAGCAGGGTCCCTTCTACCATTCTCAGGCGAGAATCATAAATTTTTACAATTGTACTTCATCAGTGATAGAAATCCTGAATTGAATGCACGTTGCGAAATTTCTCCCAACGTTGAAAGGACAATCGTTTCCCAATTGCAACATCTTTTCCACGAAAATAATAATTTAGTGCTTCTGTTCAAAACAGCCATCGATTTGATGCCTACTGATACGCATAAAATTGTTATTTCCGCTGACAAAACGCCTCCTGGCCAACATGTGCGTAGATACAATGCTCCAACTATCGACGAAGTGGCAATCTTTATGGTCGGTGATCAGTTTTTACCTCGAGATATTATTCTTCATAAGCGAAACGCTCAGTTGTTAAGAATTGCTGAAACTCATCGATGCTACGATGCCCTACAATATCCTATCATTTTTTTGGGATGGAGCCGACGGCTATCACTTTAATATTAAATTGATGAATCCAGCCACTAACAAAGAAATGCAGTGCAATGCATTATTATTCCTATAGACTAATGATTCGGCAGGATGAAGAAAATTACATTTTAAAATGCCGTGAATTGTTTCACCAATTTGTCGTTGATATGTATGCTAAAATTGAATCAGAACGTTTGCTATATATCCGCCTGAATCAGACCAAGCTCCGCTCTGAACAATACATTCATTTGCGAGATGCAGTTATAAATGACGGTAATACCACAAACGTTGGAAGATTAACAATTTTACCTTCGTCATATGCTGGCAGTCCCCGTCATATGCATGAATATGCTCAAGATGCTATTGCGTATGTTCGTCTCTATGGTCGTCCAGATTTATTTATTACATTTACATGTAATCAATCTTGGGACGAGATACTGCAGCTTTTACTTCAAGGACAATCGGCGGTTCATAGGCATGGCATTACGGCCCGTGTCTTCCGGCAAAAGTTGAAATCACTGATATACTACATAGTAAAACTTGAAGTGTTTGATAGATCCTTCAGGGTTTCCACCACACGTGCTACAACTAAAATTAGGCGTACCAATAAAACTTTTAAGAAATATCAACCCACCAAAGCTTTGCAATGGCGCGCGACTTGCCGTAAAAAAAAACAATGGAAAACCTAATAGAGGCCACAATCTTGACAGGGCCTTTTGAGGGTGAGGCTGTTCTTATTCCTCGCATTCCCATGATTCCAACGGATCTGCCTTTTCAATTTAAAAGATTGCAATTCCCAGTTCGATTAGCATTTGCAATCACCATTAACAAAGCTCAAGGTCAATCATTAGAAAAATGTGGTATAGATCTTAATACTGATTGTTTTTCCCGTGGACAATTGTACGTTGCATGTTCGAGGGTCGATAAACCTGACAATCTGTTTATATGCAGCGACAATTGGACAGCGAAGAATGTTGTATATTCGCAAGTTTTACGCAGTTAATTTGTATTGTATCTATCTATCTATCTATCTATATAAAAACGAGTTGTGTGTATGCATGTTTGTTTGTTTGTAAAAAGAGCGTTTGCATATGACGTCATTATTAGTACATACGGCTTTGTATATGCACAGACAACGGGAAAGCCAAGAATGTTGTATATTCGCAATTTTTACGTAGTTTGAAACACATATATAAATCTATCTATATTCACAGGTGGGACACAGGGACACAACTACAATGGCGCGTAACTAATATGGCGCGTAACGACTTACGCGCGCGGGGGGGCTTGGGGGGGCGTGAAGCGCCCCACCAACTAGGTGTTGGGGTGGCATCGGACATCGGGACACAAATGACGACCGGGACACCGGGACATAGGGAATATAAATGACGACCGGGACACTCAAAGAGAAAGCGACCGGGCCACAAGGAATGTTCGATTAGCAATCACCATCAACAAAGCACCGGGGCACAAATGACGACCGGGACACAGGGAATATACATGACAACCAGGACACTCAAAGAGAAATTACAGACCGAGACACCGGAACACAAATAACGACCGGAACAAAAATGACGACCGGGACACCGGGACACGGGGAATATAAATGACGGCCGCGACACTCAAAGAGAAATTACAGACTGGGACACCGGGACACAAATGACGACCGGGACACAGGGAAACAACAACAACGGGGACGCTGGGGGGTACAGGGTGATATATAAATGACGACGGGGACACAGGGAATGTTCATATATATATATATATATATATATATATATATATATATATATATATATATATATATATATATATATATATATATATATATATATATATATATATATATATATATATATATATATATATATATATATATATATATATATATATATATATATATTTATAAATATATATATATATATATATACATATATCTATATTCACAGGTGGGACACAGGGACACAACTACAATGGCGCGTAACTAATATGGTGCGTAATGACTTACGCGCGCGGGGGGCTTGGGGGGGGGGGCGCGAAGCGCCCCCGCCAATTAGGTCTTGGGGTGACGGGGACACAGGGACCCCAACAGCTAGTATATATATATATATATATATACTATATATATATAAAAATAAGTTGTATGTATTTTTGTGTTGAGGGTTTGCATATGACGTCTGAAAAATAAAGAAGAAAAGAAAACAAACTAAAATGTAAAAACTGGGAATTGCATAAATATTTCGAAATATTTTCACAATAGAAAATGGTAAAAAAACTAAAAAAAATAAAAAGAAAAAACTAACAAAAAACAAAAAAAAGAAAAAAAAAGAAAAAAAAGAAAAAACCTAAAAAGAAAAAACGTAAAAAAAAATAAAAAAAATTAAAAAAGGTAAAAAACTAAAAAGAAAAAAAAATAAAAAAGCTAAAAAACTAAAAAAAACTAAAAAATCTGGGAATTGCACAAATATTTCAATATATTTTGACAATAGATTAAAGTAATTCGAAAACCTTAAAACAGATACCCAAAATTTTGAGGTTTATTGTAAATTGTTGGAGCTTTAGCATGCTTGGCACGTAAAGATTTTTCCAAGTGTGAATGTTAGAAAGAACATTGACAAATTGAAGAAAACAAATCAATAAAAAGAAGAAACTAAAAAAAAGAAAAACTAAAAAAGAAAAAAACTAAGAAAAGAAAAAACTAAAAAAAAAACTAAAAAAGAAACTGTATCTATATATATATATAAAAATAAGTTGTATATATACATGTTTGTTTGTTTGTGGGTTTGCATTTGACGTCATTATGAGTATATAATGCTTTGTATATGACGTCATTATAAGATGACACTACAGACCGGGACACCGGGACACAAATGACGACCGGGACACAAGGAATATAAATGACGACCGGGACACTCAAAGAGAAATTACAGACCGGGACACCGGGACACAAATGACGACACCGGGACAGAGGGAATATAAATGATGACTGGGACACTCAAACAGAAATTACAGACTGGGATACCTGAAACAAATGACGACCGGGACACAGGGGATATAAATGACGACCAGGACACAGGGACAAAACCAGAACGGGGATGCCAGGGGTACAGGGGGATATATAAATGACGACGGGGACACAGGGAATGTTCGATTAGCAATCACCATCAACAAAGCTCAAGGGCAATCGCTACAAAAATGCGGTATTGATCTGAATAGGGATTGTTTTCCAATAGACAATTATTATGTTGCATGTTCAAGAGTAGGTAAACCTGACAATCAATTTATATGGACAGACAATGGGATAGCAAAGAATGTTTTATATTCGCAAGTTTTACGTAGTTAAAAATATAAATAGATATATCTATCTATATTCACAGGTGGGACAAAGGGACACAACTACAATGGCGCGTAACTAATATGGCGCGTAACTAATATGGCACGTAACGACTTACGCGCGCGGGGGGGGCTTGAGAGTTGGCGAAGCACCCCCACCAACTAGGTGTTAGGGTGGCGCGAAGCGCCACCCCAACAGCTAGTATATATCTATATAAATAAAAATAAGTTGTCTGTGTATTTGTGGGTCTGTCGGGTGACGTCATGTTTGTGTGTTGACTGACGTCATGTTTTCGACTGACGAAATTACAGACCGGGACATCAGGACACAAATGACGACCGGGACACCGGCACATAGGGAATATAAGTGACGACCGGGACACTCAAAGAGAAAGCGACCGGGACACAAGGAATGTTCGATTAGCAATCACAATCAACAAATCACCGGGACACAAATGACGACCGTGACACAGGGAGTATAAATGACGACCAGGACATAAGTAAAAAAAAACTAAAAAAACTAAAAAAAAGGTAAAAACTACAAAAAAAACTAAAAAGAAAAAAAACTAAAAACTAATAAAAAAACTGAAAAAGCTAAAAAACTAAAGAAACTAAAAAAGATAAAAAAATAAAAAAAGGAAAAAAATGAAAAATAAAGGAGAAAAACAAAACTAAAAAAAAATAAAAAGTAAAAAAGTAAAAAGAAAAAAATTTAAAAAAACTAAAAAAAAGTAAAAACCAAAAAAAACTAAAAAGATAAAAAGGGGAAAAATACAAAAATTTATTTCATCATATACCATTTCAAAAACGAATGTATATACAGACCGGGACACCGGGATACAAATGACGACCGGGACACAGGGAATATAAATGACGACCGGGACACAGGTACACAACTACAACGGGGACGCCGGGGGGCACAGGGGGATATATAAAGGACGACGGGGACACAGGGAATGTTCGATTAGCAATCACCATCAACGAAGGTCAAGGGCAATCATTAGAATCAGGAGGTATAACTGAAAAAACTAAAAAAAGGTAAAAAACTAAAAACTAAAAAAAAGACCAATTCAAAAACGAATGTATATACACACCGGGACACCGTGACACAAATGACGACCGGGATACCGGGACACGGGACACAGGGAATATAAATGACGACCGGGACACAGGGACACAACTACAACGGGGACGCCGGGGGGCACAGGGGGATATATAAATGACGACGGCGACACAGGGAATGGTCGATTAGCAATCACAATCAACAAAGCTCAAGGGCAATCATTAGAATCATGAGGTATAGATTTGAATGCGGATTGTTTTCCCATGGACCATTATATGTTGCATGTTCAAGAGTCGGTAAACCTGACAATCTATTTATATGCACAGACAATGGGACAGCAAAGAATGTTGTATATTCGCAAGTTTTACGTAGTTAAAAACATATATATATATATATATATATATATATATATATATATATATATATATATATATATATATATATATATATATATATATATATATATATATATATATATATATATATATATATATATATATATATATATATATCTATATTCACAGGTGGGACATAAGGATACAACTACAATGGCGCGTAACTAATATGGCGCGTAACAACTTACGCGCGCGGGGGGGGGGCTTGGGGGGCGCGAAGCGCCCCCACAAACTAGGTGTTGGGTTGGCGCGTGTGCGCCACCCCAACAGCTAGTATATATATATATATGTATATATATATATATATATATATATATATATATATATATATATATATATATATATATATATATATATATATATATATATATTTACAGATGGGACACAGGGACACAACTACAATGGCGCGTAACTAATATGGCGCTTAACGACTTACGCGCGCGCGGGGGGGCTTGGGGGGGAGCGAAGTACCCCCACCAACTAGATGTTGGTATTGCGCGAAGCGCCACACCAACAGCTAGTAGTCCTATAAAAATTTCGAAGTTAAATAAAACACGTCTACAAATATTGTTATTTTAAAAGATAAGAAATTCATGCAGAATACATCAGTTCAGAATCATTAAAGTTATGTTGTGAACTGTAAAGATATTTATGGTGTAAAGGCAATAATTTTAAGGTTTTAGTTCAAACATGAAAAATACCGGAAAATTTTTATTTTTTCAAACAGTTCGTGCTAACGAACTGTATAAAGGAGCGAACCGACTCAACAGTAAACGAAACTCTAAAAAACAGAATTTTGGTACTAAAAGATACATTAAAAAAGCCAGATTTTATGCTGATTTTAAATATTCAAGTTTCATAAAATTTAGTCCTTCTCATTAAAAGTTGCTAGCCTGAGAAAATGTGCCTTATTTTGGAAAATAGGGGAAAATACCCCCTAAAAGTCATAGAATCTTAGCGAAAATCACACCATCGCATGTAGCGTATAAGAGAACCCTATTATAGAAGTTTAAAGCTCCTATCTACAAAAATGTGGAAATAGGTATTTCTGCCAGAAATCCGATCACCGGTGCGTGTTTGTTTGTTTTTTTTTGTTTTTTTTTCCAGGCGTCATCGTATCGAGCAAGTGGTCCTAGAATGTCGCAAGAGGGCTCATTCTTACGGAAATTAAAGCTCTAGTGCCCGATCAAGGGTGCATGTTTATTTCTTTGTTTGTTTATTTGTTTTTCCCCAGGGATGATCGTATCGACCAAGTGGTATTAGAATGTCGTGAGAGGGCTCATTTCAATGGAAATTAAAAGTACTAGTGCCTTTATAAGTGACAAAAAATTGGGGGGCAACTAGGCCCCCTCCCACGCTCATTTTTTCCCAAATTCAACGGATAATAATTTTGAGATAGCCATTTTGTTCAGAATAGTCAGAAAAAATAATAACTATGTCCTTCGGGCTGACTCACTCCCCCACAGTCCTCAGAAGAGGGGCTGCAAGTTACAAACTTTGACCAGCGTTTACACACAGTTATGGTTATTTGGAAGTGTACAGACCGTTTCAGGGGCATTTTTCGGTCCGGAGGGGGGATTGAGGGGAGTGGGCTACGTTGGAGGATCTTCCCTTGGATAAATTTGTCATGGGAGAAAAGAAATTCCATGAAGAAGGCGCAGGATTTTCTAGCATTATTTAAAAAAAAACGATGAAAAAATAATTTTGAAAAAGTTTTTTCCACTGAAAATAAGGACCAGCATTAAAAGCCTATAACGAACAGAGATTATTAAGCATATGGTGGTTTAACCTCTTCCTAAATACCTCGCTCTTAAGGCTAAAGTATTTTTAGTAATTTCAACTATTTATTCTACAGCCTTTGTGGTTCAGGGGTCAATCTTAGAGAATTGGGACAAGATTAAAGCTCTAGTGTAAAGAGCGAGGTATTAACGAGGGGGCAAACCCCTTTATTTACATAATAACAATATACGAATATAGAAGTTCGTTACGTAAATTAATCTGTAAGTTAGGTATATTTTTACCAATAAAAACGTTCGTTAAAAATCAAAATTTTAGTTACCTTTTTAAGTAACCGAAAAATTGGAGGGCAACTGGTCTCCTCTCCTATCCTTTTTCTCAAAATCGCCTGGTCAAAACTGAAAGCCATTTAACAAAAAAAAATTAATACGCAAATTTCATTTAAATTATTCATTTGCGGAGAGCCAAAATCAAACATGCATTAATTCAAAAACATTCAGAAATTAAATAAAAAACCAGTTTTTTTAACTGAAAGTACGGAGCGACATTAAAACAAAACGAAGAGAAATTACTCCGTGTATGAAAGGGGCTGTTCCTTCCTCAACGTCCCGCTCTTTACGCAAAGATTATTTACTGTTTTATAAGTAGAATTGAGAGAAAGAGTCAAACTTTATCGTACATAGTGGGACGTTGAGGAAGGAACAGCCCCTTTCATACACGGAGTAATTTCTTTTCGTTTTAAGTTTTAATGTCGCTCCTTACTTTCAGTTAAAAAAACTTGATTTTTAATTTAATTTGATGAAGGATCGTGTAATTTTAGCTTTAATCAACAAAGAAGTTAGTAAGATAATTGCAAAAATTGCCAATTGCCTCCCAGGAGACTACAAATCTTATAAAAGTTACGATTTTGTAAAAGATAAAGAAAAAGGAAGAATTGAATTTATTCCGGAATTCCTCAACCCAAATAAAACAGTATATTTACCACCACATGATTTCAAAATAACTAAAAATACAATAGTGATGCTTTTAAGTGACTTCGATGTTTTTTAAGTAATGTGTAATGGGACACGCCTTATTGTTACTGAAACATGTAGAAACATAATTAAGGTGAATATAATTACTAGGAAAATACCGGAAAAGAAGTTCACATATCTCCAGTTACAGTGGACTCTACTCATGGTCAACTTGGATGTACTGTTCAACGACGTCAATCTCCACTTCGAGCTGCTTTTGCCATGACTAAGACACAAGTCGCAAGGCCAAAATTCTGAATTTGTTGGTGTCGACATTAGTTCTCCGGTTTTTAATCATGGTATATTATACGTGGGACTTTCTCGTGTTAAAAACAAAATAGCTTAAAAACTTTGCTACCCCCAAAAATGAACGCAGAGCACATAATAAAGTGTGCAAGGAAGCCGTGAACACTGCCAACAGAACATCTTATTGTTAGAGTCATATTTCTTTTTTTTTAATTAGTTATACCATTAATAATTATAAGAAATATTAACATCGTTGGCATTTAAGGTCAGAAGAACGACCTGAATAGGTCAGGACTTTAAGGAAAAATTGTATTTTTACCAGGGTGGTTGTAACGAACCTGTGGTGACATTATGACATCAAGAAGAGTTCACGTCATGACATCAACAAAAGGCTCAAATTGTCTACGGTTAGAAGACAAACGACATGTATAATATTGCATATATTATAATTAATATATACGAATATATTGTTATTACATAACATTACAATAATATTATATATATACGACATATATTATATAACGACATATAATATATATATATATATATATATATATATATATATATATATATATATATACATATATATATATATATATATATATATATATATATAAATATATATATATATATATATATATATATATATATATATATATATATATATATATATATATATATATATATATATATATATATATATATATATATATATATATATATATATATATATATATATATATATATATATACAAAGACACTGTATCATAAAGATTAGAATGTGGAGTAAAAATAAATTAAATGCAAACAAGAAATACAGAAACTACAAAAAAATAAAAATATTACAATAGGAAAAATTGAAGAAGATGTATATCTATATATATCTTATCTCTATCTTATGTCTTCCTATAAATATATCTTCCTATATCTTCCTTTTTCTATAGAACATGCAAATTAAGTTTGATCGTTTTTCCATTTTATGAAAATATGTTACTATACACATTATATATGTTACAAACCACTACTTTCATAGTTTTTATCACGCATGGGCCTTTTTAGAGAAAGCTTAAGTATTCTACTCTTTTCCAGCACTAGAAAGTCCCATTCAACTGGTGCTTACTTAATTGGAGCATTTTGTTCGGAGAGAGTTCCAAAGAACGATTTTCGAATTGTTCAAGTTATGTTTCAATTCAGTTCCAGTAGACACATAAAATGATGGATTTTAAAATACGAGAGAGAAAGAAGAACAGGAGAAAAAATAGGGAATAGGAGGAGGGAGGAGAAAATCGAGGAAGAAATTTGTTTCTTCCTCACGGCGGTATCTCTTCACTACTATAACATTGTAATTGAGTTTCAGATCTTTTTAGTAATAAAAAAAGATTCAAACTAATATTTTTGGGTCTTATCATCACTCCTTTCCGTACTTAAATTTAAAACCAAGTTTTCAACAGAAAGTAAGGAGCATCATCAAAACTGCACATAGAAACTTAAAACACACATAAATTGTCACATATATGAGGGGTGTTTCCTGCTCCTCACTGCCTTGCTCTAAAGTTTGAATTTTTCTTGAAATTATTTAAAAATGACTCCTGAAACACAAAATTCGTTTAATTAGAATAATAAGCTTCTTTGAAAGTTCTGAAAAAACCTTTAACGTAAAGAGCGGGGTATTAAGGAGAGGATACTCCCCTTTTATATGTAATAATTTTGTTCGTTGCAAGTTTTAATGTTGCTCCTTAGCTTCAGTTGAAAAAGGTCGTTTTTTTATTTAATTCCTTATCTTTTTTAAGTAATACTGAGAAATCTGCCCCCCCCCATGAAAACTTCCCCCCATGGAAACTCCCCCCCCCTACACCCATAAATACTCCATGGAGAGATCCTCCGACATAAGGCCCCTCCCCCGTAAGACCCCATAAAAATATCTGTATAGTTCCTAATAACCAAAACAATAAGTAAACAATGAGCAATGGTCATAGCTTACATAGAATCATTAAATGGGTTGCATGTTCCCATATGGCTGCAATAACTGACATGCAGAGGGTAAAATTGATTGCTAGAAATTGCTTACATTCGGTACGAATAAGCTTTTTAAGTAATACTTTAAGTAATACAGAAGGGGCCTCCTAGCATCCAATTCCAGTGGGGGCTGCTTATATCCAGTTCCAATGAAACCCTAGCAATCAATTCTAATGGGGGCCTCTGTATCCAATTTCACCGAACTCCATAGCTCCCTAGAAAGTAACTCCAACGGATTTCTAGTATTCGATTCCTTCAGGGGCCCCTAGCAAGCGATTCCAGGGATTGTTTTCAGAGGTAAGTTTAAACCATATTAAGAGTTATTGAGAGCTCTTAATGAAAATGCCTTGTTTATTTGACTGGATGCTGGATTTCAGTCCCCCTCCACCGCAAAATTCTTTTAAAACCTCCCACGTTAACTTTAAGCTGTAGAACATGCTAGTGCAAGCAATTCACGATACCGTGACAATATATGGCTGGCCCAGGGCACCCCTGTGTTAGATATTATCATTCCTAATGCATTATTTTTAGACATTTGCATCAAATCCATTGGTTCATGTTTTCGCAAGCCAACCTTCCATGATACGCCTTGTCAATTTAAGCAACCAGGCCATACTATTTCAGGCCCTCTGGCACCCTCTAGCATCCCCTCATTCATTCCTAAGATATTTTCCAGATATTTTCTTGTTAAAAATCATGCATTAAATCATTGGTCCATGTTTTCGGTAATCAGCTCTCCGTCACACACCATGTGAATTCACCTCACCAAGCCACACTATGACTAGCCCTTTAGCACATTCTAGCACCCCCTTAATCATTCGTAAGACTATATTTTCTTGTTAAAAATAATGCATTAAATCCATTGGTTCATGTTTTCCCAGGCCATCCCTGAGTGATGCATCATATCAATTCACACCACTATTACTGCCTCTCTGGCACCCTATGGGACCATCTCATCATTCTTAAGCCACATTCCAGACATTTCCTCGTTAAAAATCGTGCTGTAAATCCGTTGGTTCATCCATTCTTCCAAAAAGTTTGAACTACGAAGAAGTACCCTTGGCCCAGCATGTATTGCTGCTTACATCACCATTGAATCCATTATTGTTGTTAGCAATGCTATCCAGGTAAGAGAAAGTACCCCCTTGACCGATTTCCTTGCTCCCTTGTATCACCCCTTTACCCTAACTTATTCCTTGTCCAAGCAACTAGTCTTGAATCCCTAAAACCTCCAAACATTTGTTAATGTCATTAACGTTTCTATCTAGGTAAATCCTCTGCAAGATATTTTTAAATTCCCATTTCCTCTTATGTTCTACCATAGCCTCTGCTGTGTTCCTTAATACAAAGCTAACAAAAATGTTCCATATGAACAGGAAAAGACACAACCCTACTTAGCTCCTGACTCCTCGCCAAACAAACTACTAACCTCACTTCCTAATTTAATTGCATCAGTGTTTTTCTTATACATAACACTAGTCACTTTAATATGCTTATTTGGTAGACCGTGCAAGGATAGGACCTTCACTGTAGCTTTCTATCTGCTGAGTCAAATGCCTGTTTATGCTCTGTAAAACTGACCGACTAAAAGTATTTGATCTCTCCTTCCCTAAACAACGTATTCTTCACTGAAAAAATTAATTCTTGAAGAATTTTTGTTTTTGCTTTTTAGAAATTAAAACAACTAAATCAAAAAGTTCGTGGTTACCAACTGTAAGTAAGGAGCGACCCTCCTCAATAGTAACCAAAACTCTAAAAAACGGAATTTTGAAACCAAAAGTTACATTTAAAGAACCGGATTTTTATGCTGATTTCAAATGTATAAGTTTCATCAAGTTGGGTTTTACCCATTAAAAGTTACAAGCCTGAAAATATTTGCCTTATTTTTGAAATTGCATTATTTTTATGCTGATTTCCAATATATAAGTCTCATTAAGTTTTGTCTTGCCCATCAAAGATTACAAGCCTGAGAGAAAGTCTCTGATTTTCAAAAAACGGGTAAAGACTCCCTAAAACTCATAGAATCTTAATGAAAATCACACCATTAGGTTCGGCCTATCAGAAAAACCCAACTGTAGAGGTTTATAGCTCCTATCTGCAAAAATATGGTGTGTTAGATTTTTTGCCTGAAGAAAGATCACGCATGCATGTTCATTTTATTTTCTATTTATTTATTTCATTGTTGTTGCTGTTTTTTCCCCAGGGGTGATTGCATCGACCAAGTGGTTCTAGAATATCCTGAGAGGGCTCATTTGGACGGAAATCAAAATTTTTAGTGCCTTTTTAAGTGACCAAAAATCAGAGGGCAACTCATTTTTTTCCCACAGCCCACACTCATTTTTTTTTCCAGAGTCACCGGACTAAAATTTTAGATAGTCGCTTTATTCGGCGTAGTTAAGAAATCTAATAACTATGTTTTGAGGATGACTTAATCCCCCAAGTCCGAGGGAAGGGCTGCAAGTTTAGAACTTTGCCCATTGTTAACATATAGTATTAGTTATTGGGAAGTGTACAAACGTTTTCAGGAGGATTTATTCTAGTGGGGGGGTCAAGGATAGGGGTACATGTGGAAGAACCTTTCAATGGAGGACTTTTTCATGGGTAATGAGAATTTCTAAATTCACAGGGACACTTTCTCTTTTAGAAAATAGTTTAGAATTAAATTAAGCTAATTTTTGTAATCTTAAATAATGTGGAAAATAGGTTTTATCTCAAGGAGTTAGCCTTTGGAGTGATAAAGAAAGGCTAGTTTGTCTCATGGACGCTACTCTTGGACTACTAGATTCAGCTTCCATAGCATTTGACTTGTATCCCAGTCCTGGTGCAACCAGATCTGTTACTATATAGGAATGTAACAACTAGCAACTTGTCGACACCAAATAGTTAGCAATGTTAGAAAAGCTGAAAAAAATTGCCAAGTTTGTATAAATTCAAAACTAGAAAAGTAAATTCAACAGAAATTCACAGAAAGACCGACTATTGTAGAGGGGGTGTAGGCTTAGAGTTAAAGAGAATACTTCAGCTCAGTAGCATCAACTGGTGATAACCCCTAAACTTTGAAAAATGTCTTTTGGAGGTAATTTTATTGGGAAGCGCCTTTTTGGGTATTTCTCTATGGTTAAATCTACCTTGTAGAGAGTGGAGGCCGGGTTTAATTCAAGATGAAATTATAAATCTAACAGTTCGTGGTAACGAGCTGTAGTAAGGAGCGACTCAGCTCAATAGTAACCGAAACTCTAAAAAATGGAATTTTGATTCCAATAGCTACATCAAAAGAATCGCATTTTAAGGCTGATTTTAAATATATAAGTTTCATCAAGATGAGTTACACCCATCAAAAGTTAAGAGCCTGAGAAAATTTGCCTCATTTTAGAAAATAGGGAGAAACACCACCTAAAAGTCATACAGTCTTAACGAAAATCACACCATCAGATGCAGCGTATCAGAGAACCTTATTGTAGAAGTTTCAAGCTCCTATCTACAAAAACGTGGAATTTCGCATTTTTTGCCAGAAGACAAATCACGGATGCGTGTTTATTATTATTTTTTTTTTTTTTCCCCAGGAGTGATCATATCGACTGAGTGGTCCTAGAATCTTGCGAGATGGCTCATTCTAACGCAAATTAAAAGTTCTAGTGCTCTTTTTAAGTGACCCAAAAAATTGGAGGGCACCTAGGCCCCCTCCCACGCTAATTATTCCCCAAAGTCACCAGATCAAAATTCTGAGAGAGCCATTTTATTCACCATAGTCGAAAAACCTAATAACTACGTCTTTAGGGGTGACTTACACCCCCGCAGTCCCCGTGGGAGGGCTGCAAGTTGAAAACTTTGACCTGTGTTCACATATAGTAATGGTTACTGGGAAGTGTACTGACGTCTCCAGGGGGATTTTTTTGGTGTAGGGGGGAGACTTGAGGGGGAAGGGTTACGTGGGAGGATATTTCCATGGAGAAACTTCTTATGGAGGAAGAGAATTTCAATGAAGGGGGCGTAGGGTTTTCTAGCTTTATTTGAAAAAAACGATGAAAAAATAAATATGAAAAGTTTTTCTACTGAAAGTAAGGAGCAGCATTAAAACTTAAAACGAACAAAAATTATTACGCATATGAGGGGTTTACCTCCTCGCTATACCTCGCTCTTAACGCTAAAGTATTTTTAGTAATTTCAACTATTTATTCTACGGCCTTTGTGATTCAGAGGTCATTCTTAAGGAATTGGGACACAATCTAAGCTTTAGTGTAAAGAGCGAGGCATCGACGAGGGTTGAACCCCCTCATGTACGCAATACAAACCTACGAATATAGAAGTTCGTTACGTAAGTTAATTCGTAAATTACGTATATTTTTTATCAATGAAAACGTTTGTACGAAATTAAAAGTTCTAGTTGCTTTTTTAAGTAATCAAAAACTTGGAGGGCAACTAGGCCTCCTCCTTCTCTTCTTTTTTCTTAAAATCGTCCGATTGATTGCAATTAATTAATATGCAAATTTTGTTTTTATTATTTATGTGCGGAGAGCCAAGATCAAAACATGCATTAATTCAAAAACGTCCAGAAATTAAATAAAAAAAACAAGTTTATGAAACGGAAAGTAAGGAGCGACATTAAAACTTAAAAAGAACAGAAATTACTCCGTATCTGAAAGGGGCTTTTCCTCCTCAACGCCCCGCTCTTTACGCTAAAGTTTCCTACTGTTTTAAAAAGTAGAGTTAAGGGTAAGGGTCAAACTTTAGCGTAAAGAGCGGGGCGTTGAGGAGGAAAAGCCCCTTCCATGTACGGAGTAATTTCTGTTCGTTTTAAGTTTTAATGTCGCTCCTTCTTTCCGTTACAAAAACTTTTTTTTTATTTAATTCTATGAAAGCATCCCTTGTGGAATCTAAATGTGCTAAAAGGCATGATTGATCCCCTTGCGGCTATGATAGATACTCTAAAATTGGCGCTAGCTTTGAAATGTTCTGTTCTCTAACGAACACCTATGTAGCTGACTGGAGAAATTTTGAAACTTCGATTAGATATAACTACTGACATTTCGCTCAAATTAAACATTTACTCAAGTTTAAGAATATGCTTCCTAAAAGCTGAAAGAATGCAATATAATATACGGTCAAAGCCAATATAGGCCAATAAAGGCAATTTTTGAAGGTCCTATTTATTGTGATTAAGTTTCTTAATATGTATAAGTTACAACCGTTTTGCGAAGAAGAAGTAGCTTAAAGCCTCAATTTCAAAGAATGAAATTCCTGTTGTAATAGTGGAGTGTTATCAACAAATTTTGCTATATCATTAGTGTATTTTCAGCTGTTGTTAGGTTATCTTTAGTGTATACCCTAAGCCATAAAGATTGAGTCTGTTTTTATATCTAGTTGAATGTTACATATTTTCAAAGTTTAGATTCCTTCCAGGGTTCTGTTTCGCAGTGTGTTGACGTTGATATGAGGAATCACTTGTGTCTTTCAGTTTGGAGTTTTTGGGTATTATTGATAATGCATACTTTTGTCGACATATAACGAAATCAACTCGATTCAAACAGGGCACTAGACTTTCTTGGATTTGTGTAAAACGAAGTCTAAGATGATGTGGAAAATGTTCAATTTTACTCGATATCGGGAAAAACCACCCCGTTGTGATAGAGGTCGAAATGAATTAAAAACTAGCTAATATTGGTCAGACAATATTGGTCAGACACAAGCGAAGTAGAATTACTAGAAAACAGATTACAAGCTTAAGGATTATCTTTAGTATCTTTGAATCTTCTAGACGAATTTTAAGTTGTTTTTACACCTCCAAAAAACGACTTTATAACAAATAGCGTGTAAGAATCGCCTTGGGTTGTATATCTCAAAGTTAAAGCCGTTTGGTTGTAAACAAAAATATATATATATATCCACACCCCAAGATACATTTTAGATGTAGTTTAAGTAAAAAATACATCGTGAAGGCTAAATCTAGATTTGACACGGTGTGCTTATCAGCTATATAGGGTAGAAAGACTGCATCACATTTCCTCAGAGCATATTAAGATTTTCTTGAGTCAGGAGTTATTGCATCAGCACCAACATTCCAAAACATCATCGGGAGTATATCGATAAAAATAAACCAAAATCTAGAATATCGATTTATCCTTTTTTTTATCCTGAAACAAAAACCATGTCTTTCATGATGTAATTAAGATACTGATATGATGTAACTGAGGTATCTAATAAGAATTTTTTATCCTTTTTCGTCTCTTCAGCTGAAAAACGAAATACCCCTAATTTAGGATGACTTGTGACTACATCAATTAATCTTGATGATTCTACCTTCAGCTCACACGGAGTTAGGAGATCTTCGTTCAACTAGAGGCAAGTACAGCTACACATATCGTTGATTTTGCTAACTTTATGATCGACGAGCTAGTCTCTGATCCGACAGCACCCCTGGTGTTAATGTTCAATTTATGTTTAATTTAGCCTTGATGTCCCCTTGCAGGGAAATCACTAAACTGCACCACAAAAGTGGGTCAATAACTGACTAAAATAGTTATCTTACCGTTTTAAAGACTTATATCTTCAGCAGTATCATGGACAAGCTCATCGGCAATCGGATTTAATCTTATTTTCACCTAATAATCTGTGAGATACTGATCAGAACGTTCTTGAAAGAATATAGAGGTGATTTTGGTTTTGAATGACTTTAATAGCATAGCTGCGTGTCGATTTTGTTTGTTCTTATAGATTTGACAAGATTTCAATCAACGTGTTCTTAAAAAAATGTATGAAATATAATACAGGACCTTAAGCGTTCTTTTCATCTTTGCATCATTCACATAGACACACTTAGCTGGTTGACCTCGGTTGACCCAGTAAGTAGTGGCCTTCCTCAGCAGACCTGCCCTTGACTTTGTCTCCCCTGCTTGTTTATGAGTGAATTTTCTCAGGAGTTTACAGTTCCGCAATAAACATACGTCCGGATAATTTCAAGCTATTCTTGATACAGCTGGTTTCTCACTTTGTCAAAACGACTTTGAATACTCATTATTAATGGCGTCACTGTCCCCTTTATGCGTGTACACACATTCCATCTTGTTCTGTTAGCACGGTTTGAACATAAAAAGAAAATTCTACAAAAAAAACCTTGTAATCTCATAGAACCTTTGAAACTAACCAAGAGTATTCTTAGCAAATGTTAGGGCCGTGATTAAGTTAACTTGAACACATCGAGATTCATAATTGAAGTTAGGGTAACCTTCTGTATCTCAATTCTCTAGAGACCGTCGATTGTCAAAACCCTTTACATAGCACTTATTCATTGGCGGAAATAGCAGGTTAATTATACCAGCTTGTCAATCTCGTCTCTCGGGGTATTATCGGTGATCTAAAGCGATTCTTTCTAGCAAAAAACTTCAGGTAGATGAAAATATTCTATGGGACTGATCGAAAATAGGAAAATACATAAAAAAAGCGGTTGCAATCATCTTACAGCTTATTGTCTTCTGCTCATGATAGTGCCAATTTTGTTCTAAAAGCAATATCCTTCTTAGAGTACAATTGTGGAAAAGAGCTAGACATTTTCTAAGATTTCTAAGCAATTACAGGAAAAAGAGCAAAATCCTAGCAAAAATTTTGTAGCATCTTCAAGAAGCTACGGCCTGATGTTAAAAGCGGTATCTTCCGCCAATGAATGCTTGAGTACTTTTAGATAAAAATTTTCAATTTTAGCATGGGATTTTCGAGTTCCATCAGTTCACTTAATCACGGCCTTACTATAAAAAATATTCCAAGAGTTTCATCAGAGGTAAAGCAGTTGCGGTGCCTAAAGTGAAGGACCTTAAGGCTTCACTGTATTATTATTTGTTGTTGTTTTTTTTTTTTTTTTTGCAGAGGCAATTCTTAAGGAAGAGTTGGTCGCATATACTTCTAAGGGGAATCATTCGAATGAAAATTATAGCTTCTAGTACCCTTTTTATTAGCCCAAAGTGATTGGAGGGCATTCAGCTCCCTTCGTGTGTCTTTTTCACAAAATGCACCTAATAAAAATAATTGCACCTAATATAATATCTCTGGGGTCTACAATATCCCCCATAGCCCCCGGGGCGAGGGCTGTAAATTGTGGAAGTTTTCCACTGCTAACATATAGTGTTCCTTTTATTGGAAAAAGCCAGCAATTTTCATCTTGGGTTTCCAAAAAGACCTAAGATATTAAGGTGAAATTATAAGCAAATATTGAGAGGAATGCCGAACACACTCAAAACATGTTATATACTTGCTAAATGCTAAAAGAGCATGTCAGCAATATAAAAGAAACGAATGAGGATATTAATTTGAAACTTTCAAGGGATCCTGAGGGGATTTTAAAGACAGGTTGTAGGGCAACCAGCCTCCCCCTTCTTTTCCCTTTTAGGTATTCAATCTAGTCAACATGGATGTAAATTTTAAAATTATCATTTTCTGTCAAACTAGACAAAAGGCCTAATAGCCATGCCCCCAGGGTTGTCAAGCCCCCCGCAGCCCCAGGGTAAAGATTGTAAATTATGTAATACTCCAATTGTTTACATGAAAGATTTTTTTTACAAAAAAAGAGAAAATGTTCGATTCTGAATGTATCAAAAAAAGCTATGGTATTAAGATGAAGCTTTAGAGAACGTTAAGGGAAATATTAACCTAAACCAAAAGGTGCTATTTACCTCCAGTTTATCAAAAAGGAAGTTCTACAATGTCCTAAGAACGGCTGAAGGTACTAAGTTGAAATATTCAGGGCATGTTTTGGGGGATTTTGGAAAGTGTTTGGAGGGCTTCCAGCCCCCTCAAACGATTTTTTTTTTACTGCGCTCCCTCCAATGTATTCAACGAAAATTTTGGAATGGCCATTTTGTTCAAAATATTAAGGTTCAAATTACTATGCATATGGGATAACAAATCCCTGCAGAACACGATAAAAACACACTATGTGCATACTAGTCGTCAGAAGGGCATATCAGCAATATCTAAGGAACAGCTGAGAGTAATAAGCTAAATCTTCCAGGATATATTAAAGGGACTGTCGAACATTAGTCGGAGAGGCAACTAAATCAAAAGAAACTATGTGACTCCAGTTTCTCAGTATCTCAGGGACGGCTGAGGTTATTAAGATTAAACTTTCAGTGCATTCTCATGAATATGCTCAAAAGTGGTTAGAGAGAAGAATGCCCCTGAAACACAAGGGTCGTTTAACTAGAACAATAAGTAACTTATTAAAAAATGCCGAAAAACTCTATCGCGAAGAATGAGGTGTTGTTTAAGGGGTGACCCCTCGTATTCATAATAGTTTCTGGTCGTTTTAAGTTTTAACATTACTGCTTATTTTCAGCTGGAAAAAACTTGTTTTTTCGTTTAATACTTAAAGAGACTATGGTGCAGCAAAGGGTATAAGTTACTTTTTGTATACTCGCTTCAGAGCTCATTCATTGAAAGGTCGAAACAGCATTTCTTCGCACGGAGCACCGTATAAAGTGAGAACTACCATTAAAAGTTGTATGTCTCTTTCAATTTGTCCCTGAAACTTATGCGCTAAGAAATAATTAATTTTAAAAAGTATTTTTAAGCCGAAAGGAACAAAAAATTAGAAACCAAAAAAACTAGAAAATTAGCACCAAAATTAGAAAAAATTAAGGCACCAAAAAATTAGAAAAGATCACCACTTGAGACCCTGTACCCTAGTAATCTAACATAACATCACTATCATGTACTATTTCCCTACTTTATCAATATATATATATAAAAAAAAAGAGAAAAATAAAATAAATTATAAATTCCAAAACAATGGTCCCTAAGTAACCCAAGAAACGCAGGCCTATCAGTCTCTTGAACTATATTATAGGTCCATTGCTTATATGTAAGGTTTTTTATGTAGGGGGTAATATATATGTAATATACATAAATTATGTATAATATAATATTATATATAATATATTATATATAATATATATTATATATTATATATAATATAATATTATATAATATTATATATAATATATATTATATTATTACTATATATAATATATATAATATAATATATTATAATATATATGTAATATATATGTATGTCCCCTTATATGTAAGGGGAAAAACGCATGTTTAATGTAAAACAAAGCTTGGTACATCTTTGGCCAACCGCTTTGAACTAGAAGGGAAATCAACGCCGTGACGAAGGCGTCAGCTTTTGAATTTTGACCGAAAATGATTAAGGGCCATTACTAACGTTCAGCTGGCGCAGAGAAACAGCAGCCAACAACTGATGAAAGTATACGGACAAAAGCGTGACGTTTCCACCATGATTAAGAAAAGACGCCTCAAGTAATGGCCATGTAATGAGGCGCCCATAACACACCTTGAAACTCAAGGTGCTTCTGCCAGCCCCCACTTCCTCGTGGAAGGAAAAACCAGGTGGCCAGATGAAATCTTAGCATAAAGTTGTTGGAAAGGATGTCAAACCGCTTGGGTTTGACGAAAACACCCTGACACGCAAGGTGCTGCTAGCACCCCCTGCTTCCTCATGAAAGAAAAAACTAGGTGGCCAGATGTAATCTTAGCATAACGTCGTTACAAAGGATGTCAATCTGCTTGGGTGATTTCGAAAACATGGTCACAAATGGGACAAGCGTGGCACTCGCAGAATACAGAACCCAATGGAAACATTTGGTCTAGCAGCTTCTTGATGCCAAGTGGGCTGAATGGCCTGTGTCTCGTTTTAAGCATGTAATTAAGTAATTTGCAATACCTTAGGTAGGGCAAGGGTATTAAATTGTATCTTGCAGAGCCACTACTAGTTGACTACTGTGGCTACGAATGTTACCGGTTGTGACTATGACTACTTCCAATTGTGACAAATTGTGACTGTGACTGCTTACTATTGCTGCTACATCTGTTTTATGATTAGTTTTAGCAGATTTATACAGAGGCTGTTGAACAAAATCAAAACACACTGCGTGTATGCTCATTGTCAAAAAGGCACATCAGTAATTTCTCAGGAATAGCCAAAGGCACTTAGTTAAAACTTCCAGAGCGTTTTCGAAAAGGTGTACTTAGGCGTATCCATATTTAGTCCAGGAATGTCTACGGGCATTTAGTTGAAACTTCCATGAAATTCTAAGTGGGATGTTAAACAATTTCAAAAGAAACAACATGCATCCAGGTTGTCGAAACAGTAAGTCTACAATATCTCAGGAATTTTAAAGGGTATTAAGTTCAACTTTGGGAAAATGTTCGGGGGAAAAATGAAATTAATAAATATTCAACTAGGTGCATACCGGTCGTCACAAGGGCAATGGTGCAAATATCAGGATTAGCTACTTATATTCAGTCAAATTTTTCAGGGGATGCTGAAGTAAGTCAAAAGACACTATACACCTCTATGTTCTTAAAACGGCATATACAATACATTATACTTCCATAGAATGATGACTCAGGTGCTGCAATTGATTAAAAGACAATAAGTGCATCTGAGTTGTAAAAGATGCACATCTGAAAGGAATAGGAATGCTAACAGCACTTAGTTGAAACTTTCAGAGAAACGATGAGGGGATGATGAATTAAACCAAAAGAAACAAATTAGAACTAATAAATTAAAATTGATCACTTTAATCCTTAAGCCAAAGACGTGGAAACTAGATACATTTTCATTATATTAAGCAGTAACGAAATTTGGCAGTAAAAAACGAAGAGAAACTAATTAAAAAAAAAAAACTCCGAACAAGAGTTTATTTAAATAAATTTAAAGAGCCAACATCAAACTTAAAACCAGCAGAAATAAAGTCCAATAATAATTCAAACTCAAAAGACCATAAATTACAATTAATGAATAAAAGAAATCCAAAATGAACAGAAATTGAAGTAAATGGTCATGTAAAAAGAAGATATGAGATACTGATATAGATGAATAAATGAATCTTGAAACGAGTAAAAATTAAAGTGAATATTCAATCCAAACTTAAAACAAACAAATCATACTGCAAACAGGAGTTTAGCTACTACTACCTTCCCCCTGCTCTTTCCGAAAAAGAAGTTCTGAAAAAAAATGTAAAGAGCTATATTAAACTTAAAGACAATTATAAGAGTAGATTTCTCTAATTATTCGAGCTCAAAACGACCAGAAATTACCATTAAAAAAATAAATGATACCAAACCGAACAGATATTATATAAACAATCAAACCAAATACACAGGTAACAGGTTCTAATACAAATTAATAAATAAATCTTAAAACGAGTGAAAGTTGAATCTAATATCCAGGTCAAATTTAAAAAGAACAAAAATAACTACAAAAAGGAGTTTGGCTACTGCTTCCTCCCCTAAATATTGCGGAGAGCCCTAAATGCGGCTCTCCGCAAATGAATAATTAAAACGAAATTTCTATATTTATTTTTTGACTAAATGGGTTCCTCATATTTTTGATCGAATGATTTTGAGAAAAAAAGGAGCGGGGGAGGAGGCCTAGTTGCCCTCTAATTTTTTGGTTACTTAAAAACACAACTAGAACTATCAATTTTTTACGAATGTTTTTATTAGTAAAAGATATACGTAACTTAGGAATTAGATTCTGTAACGAACTTCTGTATTCGTATTTTTTTTATTACGTATATGAAGGGGCTTACTCCCTCGTCAGTACCTCGCTCTTTACATTAAAGCTTAAATTTTGTCCCAATTCCTTAAGAATGACCCCTGAATCACGGAGGCCGTAAAATGAATAGTTGAAATTACTAAAAATACTTTAGTGTAAAGAGTGAGGTATTAGGAGGAGGTGAATCCCTCATATGCGTAATAATTTCTGTTCGTTTTAAGTTTTAATACTGCTCCTTACTTTCGGCTGAAAAAACTTTTTTACATATTTTTTTTTTTATTTTTTTAAATAATGCTAGAAAATCCGGTGCTCCGTTCATGGAAAATTGCTTTCCTGATGACAAACTCCTCCATGGGAATTTCCCCCAACATATCTCCCTCTTCTCCACCCCCTTCCCAACCAAAATATCTCCCTGAAAACGTCTGTACGCTTTCCAATAACCATTACTATAATTAGTTTACCACACATTACATTACTATACCATAACTTGCGGCCCCTTCCATGGGGACTGTAGAGGAGTAAGTCGTCCCCAAAGACATAGTTATAAGGTTTTTCGACTATGCTGAATAAAATGGCTATCTCAGAATTTTGATCCGATGACTTTGGGAAAATAATTAGCGTGGGAAGGGGCCTAGGTGCACTCCAGTTTTTTGGTCACTTAAAAAGGGCACTAGAACTTTTCATTTCCGTTAGAATGACCCCTTTTGCAACATTATAGGACCCCTGGGTCTATACGATCACCTCTGAAAAAAAAAAACAAAAACAAATAAACACGCATCTGTGATCTGCCTTCTGGCAAAAAATGCAAAATTCCGCATTTTTGTAGATAGGAGCTTGAAGCTTCTACAGTAGCATTCTCTGATACGCTAAATCTGATTGTGTGATTTTCATTTCACTTTTTAGATTCTATGACTTTCAGGGGGTGTTTCCTCTGTTTTCTAAAATAAGGTAAATTTTCTCAAGCTCGTAACTTTTGATGGGTAAGACTAAATTTACTATAACTTGTATATTTAAAATCAGTATTAAATTGCAATTCTTTTGATGTAGCTATTGGTATCAAAATTACGTTTTTTAGAGTTTTGGTGACTGTTGAGCCGGGTCGCTCCTTGCGACGAACTGTTTGATTTTGTGATTCAAATTCAATTATTGTTATAATTCTACAGTACTAGGATAGATGTAAACTATAGGAGTTGGCCTTTTCACATCAACTCTCTTAATTCTTGCATATTTCTTATTTAAGTACTAGTTACTCTGTTTATAGCCTACAAACATTTAAGCCTATATACTTCAAATTATTTTCTCCTTTGGAAATATTCGTCTTGTCATTTCTAGCCCTAGAAAAGCTTTTTCCATATTTCCCTGAAGCACGGGCCATTCTTAACCTACTGTGAAGCATTTTATGGGGAGGAAATGTTACCAAAAATATGTGAGATTTTTCCAAGGCTTCGACATTTAAATCCAGTTACACCATTTCAAGTTGATGAACGGTATGTAAAAGTAACTTTTACCAATTGCAACAAAAACTCTTAAAAAAATTGAGTTTTTGATACATTGTGAGCAGCAAAAGAATTAAATTTTGCGGGTTTCAGAAACAAAAAGTTATTAACTTTAAGGATGTTGACCAGAACACATTAGCATAAAAGGTTTTAATCAATTTTAGAACAATGGGTAAAGAGCTCCAAAAAGGATTTCAATGAAAATTACATCACGCAATGTAGAAACAAAAGTAAACTTCATATTTTTTATTTTCTCAAAAACCTGAAAAGTACAGATACTGGATTTTAGTAGAGAATAACCCTGTGTATTTTACTTCCTACAAAGTTCCTGGTTGCAATGAAACATTTCTCTCCTTGACGCAACCATTACCTTCGAATCGTTTCATCCCCAAATAAAACCATCATTTTTAGAAATCTGGTGCATTTTTTAGAATTTTAGAATAAAAAGACTAGAATCACTGACACAACGCCCATATTTCATGATAACATCGTGATTGAAGATTAAGTCATGCAATTTAACATGTCTGAGAACCCTCGATTAGAGGGGTCAAGTTACAAAACTACAAAGATTTTATTTTGAAACTGTTATTGGTAGCTCACAGGTAATAAGTTAATAAGTGATCATTGCAAATAAATAGCTACCAAAACTGGGACAGCTCAGAGGCATAGACAGCAGGCAATTTAAATTCTTTGATGTCATTTTCTAATTCGGTTATAACTTCATATTTTTAGAATAATAAACTATATAATCTTCTAACTTTATCAAACTAGTTCAGTCTGGATCGTAATGAAAAACAAATAGTTGTAGTCATCGTTTCAATGAAATCTCCTAAAATAATTATGTATGACTGACATCTAGTCCACTTATATATAATTACTTTTGTCAGTAAAGAAAAGAAATTTGGAAAAAGCGGCAGGGCCATAGCCACAGTATTTTTATTGGGTGTCAAGAGGGGGTGCTATTAAAGTAGATGATATTCAAGCGGTGGTGAAAAAAGTAACTATCAAACAGTTCGTGGTAACGAACTGTAGTAAGGAGCGACCCGGCTCAATAGTAACCAAAACTCTAAAAAATGGAATTTTGATACCAATAGCTACATCAAAAGAATCGCATTTTAATGCTGGTTTTAAATATATAAATTTCATCAAGTTTAGTCTTACCCATCAAAAGTTACGAGCCTGAGGAAATTTGCGTTATTTTAGAAAATAGGGGGAAACGCCACCTAAAAGTCATAGAATCTTAACGAAAATCACACCATCATATTCAGCGTATCAGAGAACCCTACTGTAGAAGTTTCGAGCTCCTATCTACAAAAATGTGGAATTTTGCATTTTTTGCCAGAAGGCAGATCACGGATGCGTGTTTATTTGTTTTTTTGTTTTTGTTTTTTTTTCCCAGGGGTGATCGTATCGACCCAGTTGTCCTAGAATGTTGCAAGAGGGCTCATTCTAACGGAAATGAGAAGTTCTAGTGCCCTTTATAAGTGACCGAAAAAATTGGAGGGCACCGAGGCCCCCTCCCACGCTATTTATTTTCCCAAAATCAACGGATCAAAATTCTGAGATAGCCATTTTATTCAGCGTAGTCGAAAAACCTTATAACTATGTCTTTGGGGACGACTTACTCCCCCACAGTCCCCGTGGGAGGGGCAACAAGTTACAAACCTTGACCTGTGCTTACATATAGTAATGGTTATTGGGAAGTATACAGGCGTTTTCAAGAGAATTTTTTTGGTTTGGGGGAGGGGTTGAGAAGAGGGGGATAATCCGGAGGAACTTTCCTTCGAGAATTTGTAATGAGAGAAGAAAATTTCCATGAAGGGAGAGCAGGATTTATTAGCATTATTAAAAAAAAAACAATTAAAAAATAAAAGTGAAAAAGCTTTTTCAGCTAAAAGTAAGGAACAGCAATAGTACTTAAAACAAACAGAAATTATTACCCATATGAGGGTCTCACCTCCTTCTAATACCTCGCTCTTTACGCTAAAGTATTTTCAGTAATTTCAACTACTTATTCTACGGCTTTTGTGATTCAGGGGGTCATTCTTAATGAATTGGGATAAAATTTAAGCTTTAGTGTAAAGAGCGAGGTACTGACGATGGGTCGAATCCCCTCATATATGTAATAAAAACATGAGAATACAAAAGTTCTTTACGTAAGCTAATTTATAAGTTACGTAATTACCAATAAAAAGATTCGTAAAAAATTAAAAGTTCTAGTTGCCTTTTTAATTAACCAAAAAATCGGGGGGCAACTAGGCTTCGTCCCCCGCTCTTTTTTTCTCAAAATCATTCGATCAAAATTATGAGAAAGCCATTGAGCCAAAAAAAAATATATGCAAATTTCGTTTTGATTATTCCTCTGCGGAGAGCCAAAATCAAAACATGCATTGATTCAAAAATGTTTAGAGATTAAATAAAAAAAACAAGTTTTTTTAACTGAAAGTAAGGAGCGACATTAAAACTTAAAACGCACAGAAATTACTTCGTATATGAAAGAGGCTGCTTCCTCATCAACACCCCGCTCTTTACGCTAAAGTTTTTACTGTTTTAAAAAGAAGAATTGAGAGAAAGAGTCAAACTTTAGCGTAAAGAGCGGGGCGTTGATGAGGAAGCAGCCTCTTTCATATACGAAGTAATTTCCGTGCGTCTTAAGTTTTAATGTCGCTCCTTACTTTCAGTTAAAAAAAACTTGTTTTTTTTATTTAATTTAGCAAAAACACGACATGGTGAATTTAATGACAATACGCAATACATTATCAACAATGAACACACTTTAAACAATCATAAATATAAGTGTTGGTGCTTGGCTTTTGCTAAAATTGTCAGCAGCTGCTGCAGACGACAGTATTACCAGTATTAGGCAACACAGTATTAGGCAGTATTGCCTGAACAAGCTTTCAAATGGGCGAAGGTGAATTTCGTATACACTCGGCATTTTTCAGCCAGATTCCCCACTAATACTGCAGTACATATCTCCGCTCCACTTCCCCAACCCCCACGCCCAGAACAGGAGGCTGAATCTCATAATCGAACCAAGCTCTAATAGCTCTGCCATTCTAATACCATTCGATATTCTAATAGCCCTGGGTATCGCGCTACTCATTATGCTCGTAATTTTCAATGTATTTGACTGTAAAATTTAATTTGTTGTAATAAACTTTTAATATACATCATTTATTGAAATATTATTTATGGATTCACTTAATTTATTTGTGGATTCACTGATATCTTTTAATGGATAGTATGATAACAGAAGTCCAAATAAAGGTGAAACAAAAATCATAGACAGCGCAATGATAAGCCAAAGTATTCACATACGCACATACGCTGGATAAGCCTAAGTATTTCCGAAAAGTGTGTAACATTATTTAATGACATATTCCCCGCATTTAAATAGCAAACGTATTTAAAATTTAAAAGTAATCGTAAAAGTGTAAATTAGAATTATTAACTTATCCATTGTACTTGTACTTGTACATGCGGTGGGAATTAGGCGTTTCTATCTCGCCCGGCATCTATGATCTTAAAGACCTTCTTGGATCATGTTGTTCGATCTTGCACCAGCTGTTCTGCAAAAGCGAGCCACTGTGTTGACCATCTGTGACCGAATTTTCTCAAACCCCCGATTGGTTCAAGGTCTGACTTGGCCAGGTTCCACCAGCTCTTTCCAGTAGCTAATAGGCTCAACTAGAAGTATTTGGCGAAGCAGGTATTCTGGCGGTTTCCGTAATACAGGGCCCTACAATTTCAAACAGCGTTCTTTAATAGTGAGCACAACATCTCTCTGAATATTGCACATTCGACGTATATTCGCGTTGGAGATACGGTCACGTAGCTGTACTCTGAGAATTCTTTATCCATTGGGTATCGTTTGACAAAGAATATCCAGAAAATCTGAACAACTGTTGGCATCATTGTAGAAGAAAACTTAAATTAATTACAAATTGCCAGGGATGCCAATTGGAAGGGAGAATCGACTCCTAGATTTTTAAAATTACCTCCTTTTTATATATTTGTTAAAAAAAACTATTGTATAAAAATTATTCAAACTTTTTTTGTGTAAATCAGGGTATTGGGCGCTATACATTTGCAGGGGGGGTTACACTGAATATCGTTTTTATGTCTATAATTCTCTTCACAAGCAAAGCTCGGTCTCATAGTGCTGAACGATAAACCAGATAACTATAGAAAAAGAAAACGGGTTGACAACATTGACCCGTTGACGGCTTGTCAACGGGGTTGACAAGCTCGGTCTCATAGTGCTGCATGATAAACCAGATAACTATAGAAAAAGAAAACGGGTTGACACCATTGACCCGTTGACGGCTTGTCAACGGGGTTGACAAGCTCGGTCTCATAGTGCTGCATGATAAACCAGATAACTATAGAAAAAGAAAACGGGTTGACACCATTGACCCGTTGACGGCTCGTCAACGGGGTTGACAAGCTCGGTCTCATAGTGCTGCATGATAAACCAGATAACTATAGAAAAAGAAAACGGGTTGATACCATTTATACTTGCACACAAAATTTCTAAATTGTGATAAAAATAGTAGAATTTTGTATAAATTCGCTTTATTTTATTCTCAGCAGACATTTCGTAAAGCATGCTGATGTGGAGATACATGTCCAACAAGTAGTACTGGCGTTGCGTGAAATGGGACTAATTTCAGCCATAATTCTTAACATATTTATGTAAATTCTTTTTTTAGAGTTTCTTAAGAGAAATATTTAGAAAAGTGAAAACAGCGAGAAGTCAGCATGGTATCAAACAGTTCGTGATACTGAACCACGAACATATAAGTTTTTAAATATATAATTAAATATATAAATTTCATCAAGTTTAGTCTTACCCATCAAAAGTTACGAGCATGAAAAAATTTGCCTTATTTTAGAAAATAGAGGTTGTCCCCTCCTCTACAACTCGCTCTTTACGCAATTAAATAAAAAAACAAGTTTTTTTTAAATGAAAGTAAGGAGCAACATTAAAACTTAAAACAAACAGAAATTACTCCGTATATGAAATTGGCTTTTCCTCCTCAACGCCTCGCTCTTTACGCTAAAGTTTGACTCTTTCTCTTAACTCTACTATTTAAAACAGTTAAAAACTTTAGCGTAAAGAGTGGGGCGCTGAGTAGGAAAAGTCTCTTTCATATACGGAGTAATTTCTGTTCGTTTTAAGCTTTAATGTTGCTCCTTACTTTCATTTAAGAAAAACATGTTTTTTTTAAATTTAATTTCTGGAAGTTTTTGACTCTTTCTCTTAACTCTACTTTTTAAAACACTAAAAAACTTTAGCGTAAAGAGCGGGGCGTTGAGGAGGAAAAGTCTCTTTAATATACGGAGTAATTTCTGTTCATTTTAAGTTTTAATGTTGCTCCTTACTTTCATTTAAGAAAAACTTGTTTTTTTTTTATTTAATTTCTGGAAGTTTTTGAATTAATGCATGTTTCGATCTTGGCTCTCCGCACATAATTAATTAAAACAAATTTACATATTAATTTTTTTTTGCTAAATGGCTTTCTCATAGTTTTAATCGAAAAATTTGAGAAAAAGGAGCGAGGGAGGAGGCCTATTTGCCCTCCAATTTTTCGATTACTTAAAAAGGCAACTAGAACTTTTAATTTTTTACGAACGTTTTCATTAGTAAAAAATATACATAACTTACGAATTAACTTACGCAACGAACTTCTATATTCTTACATTTGTATTACGTATATGAGGGGGTTCACCCCTCGTCGACACCTCGCTCTTTACAATAAAGCTTAACTTTTGTCCCAACTCCTTAAGAATGACCTCTGAATCACAAAGGCCGTAGAATAAATAGTTGAAATTACTAAAAATACTTTATCGTAGAGAGTGAGGTATTACGAGTAGGTAAACTCCTCATATGCGAAATAATTTTTGTTCGTTTTAAGTTTTAATGCTGCTCAATACTTTCAGTAGAAAAAACTTTTCATATTTATTCTTTCAGTGTTTTTTCAAATAATGCTAGAAAATCCCGCTCCCCCTTCATTGAAATTCTCTTGCGTATAATCTTCATTGAATTTCCTCCATGAATATATCCTCCTACGTAACCCTCCTCAACTCTCCCCCCTAAACCAAAACAAATCCCCCTGAAAACGTCTGTACACTTCCCAGTAACCATTACCATATGTAAACACAGGTCAAAGTTTGTAACTTGCAGCCCCAGTAAGTTGTCCCCAAAGACATAGTTATTAGGTTTTACGACTATGGTGAATAAAATGGCTATCTCAGAATTTTGATTCGGTGACTTTTGGGAAAAAATTAGCGTGGTAAGGGGCCTAAGTGCCCTCCAATTTTTTGGGTAACTTAAAAAGGGCAATAGAACTTTTAATTTTCGCTAGAATGAGCCCTCTTGCGACAAATTTAGGACCACTCAGTCGATGCGATCACCCATGGGAAAAAAAAAAAAAAAAAATACGCATCCGTGATCTGTCTTCTGGTAAAAAATGTGAAATTCCACATTTTTGTAGATAGGAGCTTGAAACTTCTACAATAAGGTTCTGTGATATGCTGAATCAGATGGTGTGATTTTTGTTAAGATTGTATGACTTTTAGGGGGTGTTTCTTCCTATTTTCTAAAATTAGGCAAATTTTCTCAGGCTCGTAACTTTTGATGGGTAAGACTAATCTTGAGGAAACTTATATATTTAAAATCAGCATTAAAATGCAATTCTTCTATTGGTATCAAAATTTCATTTTTTAGAGTTTCGGTTACTATTGAGCCGGGTCGCTTCTTACTATAGTTCGTTATCACGAACGGTTTGAAAGTTAGACTTTTTCTCACAACTGTAATTTTTAAAACAATAAAAAACTTTAGCATAAAGAGCGAGGTGCAAATCAATGACAAATAAGAGTATCATAGTTTCAACTAAATAATGGAAATAAAAATTGAAACAATGAAATGATTCCTGGAGCGGATCTCCCTCTACCAAATTCCGTAACCAAACTACAATTGATTTGGCCTATCTTGTTATGGTACGAATTTCATTGTAAAAGCAATAAGTCTAATTTTCTTTTTGATTGATTTTTTTTTCATTCACGAAATTATATTCACTGTATATCTACCTTCTTATTCTTCAATGATTCAATTTCTGTCCTATTGCAGATGCAGAGGTTGTATTCATTTCCCCTCTTGAAAGTTTTAAAACAAGATAATCTAATCTTTAACTGATGTATTTTAGGAGGTAAGACCACCTTAAATATCAGGGGGTAAAATTGACCTGAACAAATGTGGCGAAACAGGAAGCATAGAACATTTTTCAATTTTGCAATTAACTAGACTCACATTTTTACTTTATGATAAGTTTCAAAGGCAACATATTTGAAAAAATATTAATGTAGAACATAGTGTGAAGCGTAATGGACATCTATTTTTCTTGTTTTCCTCATGTCAAAACCTTGGATTAATTGAAAAAAATGTTCTGCTTAAAGTAAAGAGCAAGTTTGACACTTAAAACGAGCAACATTTTTAATGCTACTTAATAAATTACAGTTTTTCCAAATTATTGGAAGGGCGCAATCGCCCCCTTACCCCCTCCCTCAACGACACCAGTGGAAACTATTTTGTTTTTATATTTAGATAATAAAATAATAGACCCTGAATGTTGAGAAGAGCCTTTAGCCTTCAGACTTTAGGGCCTTGGTGTTTATCTTTTATTTTAAGGAATACATTCCTGTTTGTATTTGTGGATATAACATCGATAATGGATTATTTTATGTGAGCAATTTGTTTGAATGTCTTTAAATGCGAATGAAATTTTTGGCCGTCTATGTTAAGATTTTAAATTGCTTCGTGCCTTGTTGATGTTTGCGTTGGATATCTTGTTGATTATAAGTTTATATAACTTATTCATTTTTGCTTAGAATACTTGATGTAATTGGTAATGTCAGTGACAACAAGACAATGATTTCTATAAATAACCATCAAAAGTTATGTAGCACTTGGTCACTGAAGCAAATGTTTCTCCGTTGTACAATCAGAATTACTTGATTTTATTGAAGTTGCATCGATTTTTATACAGGATTTTTTAAGTCAAGTATTTTTTAGAGGTAGTGGTGTAAGAAAGGAGATGCTGATAGGTAAAAAATTGATCAATTTTAGGCAAGAGACTTAGTTTAAAATCTCAGGGATGTTGTTACTTTTTTTTAGAGGAAGGTGCAAGATAACTTCCGATTTTTTGTTGGGTGGACGAAGCAAACATAATTTCTCTGGTCTTTGCAAAGAGTATATGCTACCATCTTTCTTATGACTGTCTTTAAATGGCTTTTTAGATAGTTTTCTTTAATAACTTAATTAGGGAATAGGCAAAACACAAAAGAAAGAATCTTAAAATATTGGATTATGACAATTTTTTTAACACATTGGCCTGCCATAATGTAAAAAAAGGGAACGATCAAAAATGTTTTTTTTTAGGCTAAACGTTTTAGGCCAAAGGTTTTTTTTAGGCCAATGTTTTTTTAGGCCATCCAGAATGCTGGATAAACAAACAAAGCGAATATTTAGAGAACAAACGCAGAAAGTCAATGTGTTTTCGTTTTTTTTCACACTGACTTTCCATAGCAAATTGGATGCTAGGGCCCCGGTGGTTAGGTTAGGGGATCCAATGAAATTCCTTGCCAGACCTATCCCCAGTGAAATTGTGTGCTAGGGACCCCGGTGGTTAGGCTAGGGGGCCCGCTGGGATTGGATGCTAAGGCATTTAATTCTTATACCACCTCAAGTTGATCTGGAAAATAGAACTTAATACCATTCACAATTTATTATATCTATGCTCTTTGACAACATGCACTTACACTTTTTGATTTATTTAAATTGTAAGAGCAGAAGTAGTAATAGTAGTAGCGCCAAAAGATTCAACGTAATATCCCCAATGTAATATTTTCGATACATTGCTGAGGTTTGTTATTGGCAACCATAGACACGGTGTCTTTTGAGATTTTTTTAGAGCAACATTTAGTTTCAAAGCATAATGGGCCAATTGTATAATTGTGGAGGGTTGACGTACGCAATATCCCAAAAGACATCGTTACTGGAGCGTTCTACTATGCTGCACAAAATGGCTGTCTAAAAATTTTGATAGGGTGTTTTTTTGGAAAATTAATGAGTTTGGAGGAGGGCTGCTTGCCCTAAAATCTTTTTTTACTCTTAAAAAGGGCGCTACAACTTTTAATTTTGGATGGAATTAGCTCTTTTAAAATTTGCAATGATATTAATAGCAATCATAGAGCGGTAGTGCCTATAATATTGCTTATATACCCTTGAGAAAACCTGCATAGATGTAGTTTTTCGTTTAATTGAAACGTTCCCTAAAGGTTCTTCCTTAATACCCTTAAAATCATTAGTTACAGCAATTGTAGTGGTAGTATTAATAGTGTAAACATAGTGTCTTCTTACTAGTTCAAAATCCGCCCCAACGTACCCTTAAAGGTGTAACTTAATAATGTAATCTGTTCTTGAGATATTACTTTGTCGCCTTTTTGAAAATTAACTCGCTCATGGTTTATCTTGATTTAAATCAGAATCCACCTAAATATTTCTTAAAACCTTCACCTTAAAACTTTCAACTTGCGTATTAGAAATGGTTCTATCAGTTTTATAAGCAGTATGCAAATAGTACCTTTAGTTTCTTCAACAACCCCTTCAACACACGCTGGAAATGTCAGCTTAATACTGTTTCATTACAGCATAAGGGTTTTAAAATCGCTCATAGGGGGTATACTATTAGAACTAATAAACTCACAAGACGTTATTACGCACATGGGTTTTACGCAATATTATAGTGTACCTGCAACGGTATTCTATACCTGTATGTTACCTAATAGGGTTTGTTTACTCCAGGATTACTTTGTTTGTTACCTAATAGGCTTTGTTTACTTCAGGACTTATTTGTTTGTTGCGTAGTAGGTCCTGTTAGAGTCCACTATTCAAGCGCATGTCCCATAATTCTGAATGGTCGTCTATACAGGCACACACATATCCCACCATTCCATGACAGCCAGAAGGTGTTTTTAATTTTATTCAAGATATAGGTGGTTGTTAGGTAATCAGAATGTTTACCTATATTGAGAGTGACACAATCTTGAATGATATGTTAGATTTATTAGGAAAGACTCATTCTCACGTGACATGTTAGAGGTCAGGGCCCCCCGGTCAAGTGGGTACCCCACTCGTAACTGAAAAGGACTCATACGTGGAGTTTTATGTAATGACGTAGCACACTAGGGATGTTACATAACACTTTAAAATATTATTCAATTTCTTCAAGATTTTTCTCTCCTTTTTTCTCAGGGAACCTTTATAATCCAAAAGTTTTCGGCATTAGGATTCAAAAGAGATTTCCCCTCAACAGAATAGTACACTAGAAAGCTAGACCAAGAAAGCCCTTCTAGTATTTTTGTTTGGGGAATACTTTCTAATGGAAACGTTTCGAAAAATCTATGCATCACAGGTTTCCAACCTTTTCCATATGAGAGCGTGTAAGCATCCCAGTACAATTGATTGTTGATCTATTAAGCACACATTCCTGTTACATTGTATCAATTCGAATCTCGGTATTAGCAAAATCAGACTTTGGATGAGCCGTAAGCATTACGGTTTTTGCAGCAGAACCCTCATTACTTCCGATAGTAATAATGAGAAAAAATTTCAACTTCACAATACGTTTTATCGCTAGTAAATGAAACACGCGAACTAAGTAAAGAGAGACACTTTCTTACATTCGGTTATTTCTGAAAGGTTTTAATTAAAAATGTCACATTTCTTTGAGCCACAAATATACATATTCAGACCTCCGTGATGATATGTGGCTGTCCCACCCTAGCTAGCGATTCTCGGGAGGGAGGGTTGTTATTCGAGGTGAATTTAAGTCATATTATGAGATAAAGGTCTTAATGAAAATGTGTCGTTTCTATTGCTTTTTTAAGAACACCTGCCTGTTACATCGTATTAATTTAAATTTTGGTATCAGCAAAATAATAATTCAAATAAGCCGTAAGTATTGCGCAATATGCAGCAGAAGCCTAATTACTTAAAATAGTAATAATAAGCAAATGTCAACCTTACAATACGTTTTCTCGCTAGTAAGTGAAACACGCAAACAAAAAAAAGAAACACTTTTTTGCATTCAGTTATTACTGAGAAGCTTTAATAAAAATGCCACGTTTCTTTGATCCAAGACTATACATTTTCACACCACTATGACAACATATAGGTGGCCCACCTTAGCAACCAATTCGAGGCAGGAGGGGGAGAGTTGTTATTAGAGGTAAATTTAAACCATATTAAGAGATATTTCTTAGAGATCTTATGTAGTGTCTTGTTTCTTTAAATCTTGGTATTCGAAAAATCACATTTCCAACGAACCGTAAGTATTGTGCTTTATGGGAAAGAAGCCTCATTACTTAAAATAGTAATAATAAGAAAAAATGTCAACTTCACAATATGTTTTGTCGCTAGTAACTGAATCACGCAAACGAAGAAAAAAGGGACACTTTTTTCATTCGGTAATTTATGAGAGGTTTTAATAGAAATATCAGGTTTCTTTGAGCCAAGACTATGCATATTCACACCACCTTGACAATATGAATCTGGATCGTGACATTCCCGTGATTCATATAGTCATTTTTAAGGCATTTTACAGATATTTTCAAGATAAATTCGTTTTTTACATCCATCGGTTCGTGTTTTCGCAAGCCACCCCCTCGTGATACACTTTTTCAATCATCCCACCGTGGCACACTTTGGCTGGTCCAGGGCATCCCTATAATACATATATCATTCCTATGACACTCTCAGACATTTTCCTCTACAAAATTATGCTTTAAATCGATTGATTCATCTTTTGGCAATCCACCCCTAAATTAATGCCCCCCAAGGCAATTTTCGCCATCATGACAATATCTGGATGCCCCGTTGCATCTCTGTGATACTTATTATCATTCCTAAGACATTTTTTCAGATATTTTCTTCTTAAAAATTTATGCTTTGAATCCATTGGTTCGTGTTTTCTCAAGCCACGCCCTCATGATACATCATGTTATTTCACGCCACCGTCGCAATATAAGCCTACTCCCTGGAATCCTTGTGTTACACATTAACATTCTTGTAACATTTTAAGCCTTTCGCTGATTCCAGGATTTCTTATGCAGCTGTCCCCTGGTACTGTATGGCGGATCATCAACAAATAGCTAATTTATTTTGCCTTTCCGATCTGTATCATTTGTAGATTTGAATCATAGACACTCAGATCTTATTTTAATAGGTGCAGATGAAGTATTCCAAGAAAATATGTGCGCATGATAAAGATATCGTTACTGCAATATATGTAAAAATAATGTGGTATTAGACAGCAAAATCACAAATAAAATAAAATAGCATTGGCAGATAATATTACAAAGATGTGTTGATGAAAAACAAAGCAGCTGCAAACGTTA